>NC_133665.1:158214422-158466976 GCF_037893015.1 Macrotis lagotis | reverse complement strand
CTCCCTCTTATCAAGAAAGGGGAATTATCACAGTTTTCTCCCCCATTTCCCACCAGCTACTCAATTTTGGGGTTTCTCTCCATCATGATCCTACATTCGGTGCCTTCTTGCATCATTATTTTTACAGCATCCTTTTGCAGGTTGTCTTCTCCAATTTGACTGTAAGCTCCTTGGAAACAAGAACTGTCTTTGTTTCTTTGTTTATCCCCAGATTAGCACAATCTAACATAAAGAAGTCACTTAATAAATATGTAATGACTGACTAATTTTTATCAGGGAAGTGATGTTTTCAAGTTGCCTTGAGGGAATAGGCTCTGCATTTCATAAACTATAGTATGAAGTTTTAATTATTATGCCTTCCAAATCTATTTTGAAATGTTCACTAGTATTGAATAGGGATTAATTATGTAAAGGTGTTCTTCCCCAGTTTTCATTTCAAAATATGTTGCATTACCATATTCAGCCACAGTTTCTTTCTTTATAACTTTATGGTCAATGTGCTTGCCTAGGGCAAACTAAGGTATTTATAAGATTTTCCTTCATCCATTGGTTTGATTTGATCTCCAAATTCAACTCATACTTTTGTCTCTATCTTTTCTTGGTATGCTTAAGAATTTTATAACATTGAATAGATAGATTACCTTTATATCATTGAGGAAAGATTCCAAATGATAAGCAATCTTTTTAATGCTATTTGATGGAGCCACATAATTTAATGCTATTCATGTACATCAAATAATCAACGAGATGTTTCCATTAAGACCCCTTTTTAATTTGGAAGTCATATTTATTTCCACTTAAGAGAAATTATAATGACCTTAATTATGCAGAACCTAAAAAAGCTTAAACTATCTCCCTTAAAAATGCCACATTTGGTATCAATTATCATTGACAGAATTGCATTTTGTTGAGGTGTGTGTCATTGGCATGCTTTAAATTTGATTTGTTGTTGTTCAGACATGTCTGACTCTTCCTAACCCTGTGGATCATGTTGCCAAAGCGTTTTCTTGGCAAAGATTCTGGAGTGGTTTGCTATTTCTTTCTCCAGTGAAATAAAGAAAACAGGTTAGGTGACTTGCTCAAGGTCACACAGCTGGTAAGTAGCTGAGGTCAGATTTGAACTCACATTTTCTTGACTCCAAGCACAGTGCTCTATCCACTGAACCCCCTAGCTGCTTCATGCAGAGAACAGTTTTCCACATGGACATCAAATACTCTAGCATTCTCCCTCTACTTATATCTATTTTGTTTATTTGCTGTACAAAATCTAGTCCCAGACTTTGTGATAATTCATAAAGGCAAGAGTAAATATTTTCAGTAATGAAGGCAGAAAATAGAATTGTTAGGAACAGAATATAGAGCTTTTTCAACCAGTTCCAGAAACTTTCTCCATCTGTGCAGGCAATGGTTAGTGCCTTTATTAATTATCCATTTTGTTTGGTTTAAGCCATCAAGAGACAAGTGATTCATAAGTCTTCCTGACAATGAAACATTAAGATAGAATAGGTTCCATTTTTTCCCCAAATATGACAATGTTTTCCTTCTCCAAAATATTATCAATAACAGAGGAGAAAGAGAAAATGTTAACACCAATAGCCAAAAGGATGGGTCTTGTGTAGAAACAAAAGGAGACCTAGTTTGAAATGCTCTTAAGAGATGCCTTATTTGAGAGCTACAAATTGGTAGAGTCATACTAGAAAGCAATTTGGAACTTCACCCAAAAAGTTTCTAAACTGTGCATACCCTTTGACATATTGATACCACTTCTATGCCTGTGCCCCAAGGAAACCAAAGAAAAAGGAAAAAATCTTCTTATGTACAAACATATTTACGACAGCTCTTTCTGTGGTAGCAGAGAACTGGAAACTAAAGGCATACCCATCATTTAGGGAATGATTGAACAAATCATGGATATGGATGTAATTGAATAGTATCATGCTATTAAGAAATAAAAAAGTCAGCTAGGTGACACAGTGAATAGAGCACCAACCCTGGAGTCAGGAGTACCTGAGTTCAAATCCAGCCTCAGACACTTAAAATTGCCTAGCTGTGTGGCCTTGGGCAAGTCACTTAACCCCATTGCCATAAATAATTTTTAAATGATTGTTTAAAAAAATAAATGAAAGAAAAACCTGGGAATACTTACCTGCACTAAAAAAGAATAAAATTAGTAGAATTAGATAAATAATTAATACTTTAACATTGTAAAGATAAATCATTTGAAAAATTAAGAATTCTGATCAATTTAAATTCTCAGTCTTGATGCTAGAAGACACTGAAGAATGCTATCTACCCCCCACAGAGAGAGGTTTGTCTAATATGAAAATGAACACATTTTTGGACATGACCAACATGCAGATTTCCTTATGATGACTGTTTGGTACCATCATTTTTCTTTTTTCCCCCCAGTGAGAAAAACCAATTTCTTGAGGATTGAAAAAAATAAAATATTATTAGGAAAAAAGGTGTTACAAGAATGAAATTTTCTCAGCAATTCTGATTACAAGTAGTGTGCCCCATTGAGATATGAGATGTATTTTCTGACAAGTCACCATAATGTAGTGGGAACAGGGATAAACTTGGAGTTAATCCCATTTCTCAAATTGATTAGCTGAATGATTGTGGTCAAGTCATATTGCTTGAAATTTCAGATTGTTCATATAAAAACTGAGAATATAACTTTAATTTTGTTATTAAGAGAGTGTTTTGTACACTATTATCATGGAGGAAATCAATTCAGAATACCCTATTTTTTCCATCAGTGTGAGAGAACTCTCTTCTTGGAAGCTGATCATTAATTAGGATTCAATAAATTAGTCCTAGGGAGCTGTCAGAAGAAGATGGCAGTTAAAGATCCAACAGCTGGTAAATACCAGAGGCAGGATCTTGACCCAGGTCTTTTCTCACTGTCTGTTGTGCCACACTATCACTGTTAATTTTATCATTGTCACAACTTCTTTGAAGAACAGACTTGTGATCGCTTTGACACAATGAATTTCTGGTGCTGATTGACAGACACTCTGAAGCTTATAAACTCAGAGAGCAATCTGGGGCAGCCTTTAAGACATTAAATGCCTTCCTAGGGTCATCCCAACAACTTATGTAAGAAGAAATATTTGAATCCAGGTCTTCCTGAATCATGAATCTGGTTCTCTCTCCTACACCAAACCTCGATATTATGTCACACAAATGATACTGTTATTTTGCCCAATTTAGCAAGAATGAATGCTTTTGACAGAATGATTGTTTTTTAATCTTGTATTAGACGGAAGAGCCTTGCCTATAGATTATCACATACAGCTCCTGTTGGCATGCATCCAAGTCAGAATGATCTTCTCCAGAGGAAGCAAATTGTGAATTAGGCTCACTGCTGGCAAATTGTTCCATGTGTTCAGTTTAATTTGCTTTTGTGATTTTTCCAAAAGACTCATCTAGTCCTTCTAGTCTAACCGGTTTAACAGATCAAAATGATTTGGGGAATGTTACATCGTGCCAAGACTACAACATTTTTTTTATTCAATTGCCAATTGGGACAAGTAAGAGTAATAATCAAATTATATAAGACTTTTAATTTTACAGGGCAGTTTTGGCTTCCAAAAGTAATAAAATATTGTAAAGAAGTAAGAATGCTGTGCACTCAAACTTGAAGAAGAAAAAAGATTGTGAAAGAAAATCGAAGTTATAATAAATTATCTGGAGACAGAGAGGAGAGGAAAGGAGATGAAGTCTGTGTGTTTGTGTGTTTGTGTGTGTGTGTGTGTGTGTGTGAGAGAGAGAGAGAGAGAGAGAGAGAGAGAGAGAGAGAGAATGAGAGCACATTGGAGTAAGAAAGATATTGGGTTCAATGCCTATCTCTTACACTTACTAGGTGTGTGACTGAGCAATTTCTTTATTTCCCTGGGTATTAGTTTCCTGATCTGTAAAATAGAGATAAGCATACTGCCTACCTCAAAGGGCAGTTACAATTTACAAATGACATAATATGCTTAAGCGCCTTGCAAACTTTAAAAGTCTCCACAAGGTCCAGCTGCTGTTATTTTCAAAAGCTGTTTGGCAGAAGTTTCCTATAAAGCAGGGAGCGGCAGGGACAATGTTCTGTTGTACATTTGCCCATTAAAAAAAATAAAATAAAACACCACACAAGCAATATTCCAAATCTGATCCTCTCTCCAGAGTGGCAGGAGTTTGGAATCATTTGAAACAGAGGTTGACATTTATTGTCAAGAGCCCGAGCCTCGGCTCGCCATGCTAACTGACAGGTACACACAGCCCTGATAAAGATCACATGCCACTTTTCTTCTAGTTCATGTGAAAATGTGGAGTAGTAAAGTTTCCACATTTGGAATAATCAAATTTCAGGATAATAGGGTTTCCATGGAAATGGAGAGGAAGCATTTTGAAGGCAGATGAATGGTGTCACACTCTTACTGAAATGCTCTCAAATGTCCTCTCCCTGCAAATATTTATTTGATGCCTCTCAACTTACAATAAAATTGTCAAACACTGACCAGTTTAAAAAATGAGGCAACACAACCTCCCTATTCTTTCTTCAGTATACATTTCCACTGTGTGGTATTCAGCATTAGCCTTAGTCCACTGAGATGCATGTGTTTTGATGGCAATGGAAAGAAAGACTTGTAAAAGAAAACAAATCTGCTCTATGAGTCTTCACACTGCCTAAAGTTCCCAGCATTCTTTGCAATTACTATATTGTGTTTTTAAAAGAGCATCTTTAAAATGCAAATGTGTCACACTGCTGCTGTGGAGACCAACTAGCAATTAGGGTACATTAATACATGGATTGGTTTTTTAGATAAGCAAACTGTTGCCTAGCAAAGTAGAAGGCACAGGCCTAGGGAGCAGGATACAAACAAACCAGGTGAATTTTAAAGAGGATACCTAATAGCAGGAAGAGTCCGTGAAGGCCAGATCTGAGCGGGACATTTTTGGGGAGTGCAGTGAAGGAGGGGTGCAGGCAGTTCTTGGTCTGTGGGTCCCTTGGGGAATACATTCCTGAGTGCCAGAGAGAGAGAGAGAGACAGAGACAGAGACAGAGACAGAGAGACAGAGAGACAGAGAGACAGAGAGACAGAGAGAGAGAGTTAAATACAGAAAAAGAATAGTTAAAAAGAAGGGTAGGCCAATTCCAAAGAAATACTGCCTGTTTGATCCTTAATTTGTTTGATCCTTGAGTTGTTGGAGACCAGGTTTAATATGTCTTGATAATTTTGTAATATTAATGATATTTGATAGTAGGCTACATTTCATGTGAATATTCCAACTTTGATGAAAACTCATTATTTCTCAGAATTCCAGAGTTTGAAGAGACTTCAGAATCCATCTCCTCCAAACTGAACGTCAACAAGATTCCTTGCTGTATATTTTGTTCAAGTGGCCATGCAGCCTCTGTTATCCAAACTCGAGGAGGAAGATGAAGTGAGAAATGCTGCCCCATTTTCCTCCAACTTTAACAGAGGAAAGGTCATTGGGAGATGGTTAACAAATTCTGGACCTTAATCATCCATGATTACACCAAATTGAATGAAGGAAATTTTCTCAGCATCATCAAGGAAATGACCAATATCTAGAAACTGAATCCAAATAATTAGACATAATTTTCCATATATACATATATATATATATATATATATATATATAGAGAGAGAGAGAGAGAGAGAGAGAGAGAGAGAGAGGTTGATCCTTATTTAATGAAAATTATCAAATATATGTAAAGTTTTTGAGGATAAAGATGACCATAAAATTCTATTATAAGTGGATAATTTTCAAATGCATGGAATCTCAGTGGAAATTCCTAACTGGGTTAAAAAACATATATACTATTGAAAATGTTTTCTAAATAATGAAAACAATCCTTAGCAATAAACATTAAAAGTAAGGCACTTCATTCTTTCTGAAAGGAAGAAAATGAATTAACTTTTTTCTAGTTGGGCTTACCTTGGTATGAAATCATGCCATCCTCTCAAATTCCTGCTGAGAAAGAGAAAAACTGAAAAAAGAAAGACAAAGACTGCTTATTGCTTCCCAACTACCCACTGAGAAAAGGAACCACTAAGTTCTTGGGCTGACTGAGTGGGAGAGGGAAGGAAGAGAAGTGAGACAATGAAAGAAAAAGCAAAGATAGCTAAAAACAATGTTCTGATTTCTTGCTTTCCATAGAAAGAAAGAGAAAACAAAGATAAGGTGAGAAAGACTATAGATCAGTATTTTGAAGCTCCGTCTATTTTGTATGATTTTCCAAATCACAAACTAGCCTCCAGGACTTGTTTCATAGCTCCATCCCTGAAGGTATACCAGTTTATTGCTGGCAAAGCATTTCATCAGCTAAATGCTGATTCTATTCACTAGAAATATTTTTTCCTCAATATCTTATTACCTTCATTCCATACACTCCCACCTCTGAAGATTAATGGACTTGGTGTCTGGTGTCCAAGGAAGAAGCCAAGTTTTGCTTTGAGAGAACGTTTTCCCAGGAATAAACTGTAAACTTTTCTTATAGGGAATTATATTGGGAAAGGGAAAGAGAACTAGTTTTGGAGTCTCTGACTTGTATAATTTCAGGAAAGTGCTTTCTTCTTTCTGGGATACCTTTGGTCCATCTGCAAAATAAGGAGGTTGGATTGAGATGAGATACCTTTCATCTCTAAATCCATGATTCTCATCAAGTCCACATCAGCCCCCTAGGGATCACGATTTTGAGTCAAAGGCATTCTGCCCTCTTCACAAGGAAAGGGCTACCATCAATTTATGAAAGAATGGCAGCCACTGTTTCCTGAAATCTATTGACTTGAATGGAACTATGTGTAGGGTTGTTGCTCTTATTCTCTACCCTACCCCACTATTCCAAAAGATCTAGAAGAAAATGTGATGCCAATTGCTAATTATGATACTACCATGGATGGCCAGTGAAACTTTTGCTTGCAGACATCCTGTAAAGAGAAGCCCACCCCCTTTGACTATGCCAAGAGCTTGGTGCAATGCCTATGATAACACAGGAGTCAGAAATACAACCTACATCCTCAGGTTCGAGAAGGACCTGGAACAAAAAATTTAAAAAAAACCACTGAAGTCAGCAATATGACTTTGTCTCCAGACTATTTCTATCCTGGCTCATTTGCATCTATCCCATCCAGAACTGAAGCAGAAGCAGGGTGGAAATGTAAAAGCTCAGCAGGAAATAATTAATAGGTGAAAGCTAACCCTCCCTGAGCCAGCATCACATGAATATATCCAACTGGACCTTTAATTATGTGGTCCATCATTGCGACGAATGGCTTTTGCCTGCCCACAGCTGTATGCAATTGAACAGCTTCGCCTGTCTTATGTTCTTAGAACTCATCTCTCTTAAGAAGGGACCTATGAGTGTCTCACATCCACTTTCTGGGACCTACCACATTCATATTTTAGATTTCTGGCCTCATGGAAGTGGTGAGGCTTCTATGGTCTTAGGGAAAGCCTTCTCAGATTGTACCTGAACAGGAATCCTTACTGTATATCTCCTACAAGTGGCCACCCAGCTTCTGTTGTACAAAGCAATGGTTCAACCACTTGGGACCCAACAATGTAAGTGATTCCATTTCCTGCCCCTTATAGATTGCTTTTTGTAAGCTAGCACCAAATTTCAACCTTTTGTTTCTCCCTTCTATGAAACTATATCTAAGATCCAGCTCTGTAGGGGTTCTTAACATTTATGTGTGTGTGTGTGTGTGTGTGTGTGTGTGTGTGTGTGTGTGTGTGATAGTCTGGTGAAGCTTATGGGACCCTTCTAAAGACTATATTTTAGATACATAAAATAAAATGCATTGGATTACAAAAGAAGCCAATTCTATTATAATACAGTTATTAAAATATACTTTAAGTCATAGGCCCCAGATTAAAAACCCCTAATAAAATTTGCAAGCAGTCAGGACAGAATGGTTTCAATAACTTTACACCTCAGAAATAAAAATGCCCCCAAAGAGGCCCAGGCTTGGCCAAGAGTCATGTCAGATCCCCCTCCCTGAAGCCAAACTGCTGAAAGAAGCCAGGGTTTTCAAAGCATCCTTAAAAGCTTGGACTTTTCCAAGCCCCATTTCTCCTGATTCCTGGAAACTTTAAAAATGAAATCTGGTTCCCTGACCCCATCTCTGGCTTCCCCGTGGCCTATCGGAGCAGGCTGTTGTGTTGGACTCACTAAGGACAGAAGGCTGTAGTGGGAGGATGGCCTGCCTTGTTTCAATCAGAGCAGCAGGGGGAAAAGGCTAGTTGTCTGTAAAAAGGCAGATGAAGAATGAAATGGAGAGTTTGGACGGCAGATCAGTTCAAAATGCCGACTGACCTGGCAACCTCTCAGTAGCATCACATGTTACCCATGTGGAGAATTCTAATTTATGACCCCAACTGAGGTCCTTTATTCCTAAGCCAGTAGAGACTGGGAAAGCTTGGAATTCCTCCGCCATGAGCCATGAACCCCTTAGTCTGTCTTCTAGCGAGGGCAATGTGGGAGTGGGGAAAAAAGAGGGAAAAGCTTTTCATTTGGCTTCCTTCAAGGTCTCAGTTCAAAAGTTACCTCCTACACAAGATCTACCATGGCCTTCTTGGTGATTAGGTCCCTCCCCTCCCCTAAACTTACTTTTCTCCTTATTATCTGTGGCAGATTATTCCCACCCAATAGAAAAGAGGGCTTCTTAACTTTTTTTTTGGATTATAATCACTTTAGGGAATTTAACAAGTCTACAGACTCCTCAGAAAAATGTTTTTTAAATACATAAAATAAAATACAAAAATGTTTTCTAAAACATAAAATAAAACACAAAGGAGACAAGTGGTGTTCATCAAAATATGTTTAAAAATAGTTTATGTGCCCTGAATTAGGAACCCCTATAAAGCAAGGCAAGGTTGTTTAAAGCATGAAATGTTTGAAGATGTGGTAGGGAGCTTGATTCCCTGAATCCATATTTACTTTTTGATAAATAACCAATCAAGAGAGAGTAAAAGTCCCATGCTGCTTTGCATAAGCTCCTTAAGGCCAAAAAAGGCAGCAACTCCCCAATACCCTCATCAACAATTTCTGACTGCTGTGTATTTGTAGGCCACAGATCAAATATCCAGGAGGCTGCCAAGTCATGAGAATGGAGTTAATCGTAGTCAGGAAGCACCAGGGAGGCCTGCAGCTTAAAAGTAGAGACGTTGTTTTCCAAAAAGGACATAAAAGAAGCGTGCTCTCTGCCAAAAAAAAAGTAACTGAAAATGAAGTGACAGTGGTGTTGGTCAGTCAGGGCAAAAGCCCCCTTTTGTTTCCAACAAAACAGAACAAAGAACACCCCCCCCCCCAGCCCTTACCCCACCCGGCTTCCTTAAGCACAGGCACAGAGTGGCCAGAGTCCACTGAAGCTTTCTGAAACTCCAACCCTTACATGTCACTGGACTTGAAGTGATTGTCCTGGTTGACGTCTCCTGACCCAATGAGGCAGCAAGGGGACCCACCCACCCAGAAACTACAGTAGCTCAATAGATCATGACAAAGGATTGGTCCCCCAAGGACATTAGCTGGCAGAAAGATGAAAACTCAGTATCTCTTAGAGTAATCTGCTATTCAGGACTTAGCATAGACCACCATGTGCCTGTGCTTAAGGAGGCTGGGTACGGTAAGGGCTGGAGAGGGGTTCTTTGTTAGGTTTTGTTGGAAATCATACTAAAGTTATGAACTGAGGTTCTATCCACTCCTATTGTAAGCAAAGATAGAAAGATGATAGGTAGAAAGATAGATAGATGGATAGATAGATGATGGATGATGGATGGATGGTTGGATGATGGATGGATAAAATATAGGCAGATATATATATATGTATAAATAAACACATGAATATACAATATATATATACAAATGTAAATACATATATATATTCATTCATATATGTATATATTTACACATTTTATATATAGATTCATATACATGCGTGATTGATATCCAGAAGTCATCAATTTTACCTGATATTAATGATGTCTGACAATAGGTAAATGCTTACTTATCAAATGCAAATGAAATCTATCCTCTGGATAATGCTGATTCAAGTATGGAATTGAATGTCCTCCATGGATGACATCTACATGAACTCAAACAACAATATACTGCCAAAGAAACATCCAATAGATGACTGAGTTATGTGAATTTATTTATGGAAATGGGGGGATCTATTATGGCAATTAAGGAACCAAGGTCATTGCCACCAGGAGCAATACAGAGGATATATTACAGAGAAGCTATTTAAGGGGCCTGAATTTAGTGATCCATGGAGATTGTGAAAAGGAATGTTAGAAACTGTGTAACATATCACTGAAAGTTACAAAAATTTAGCATACTTTAACACAATCAGTCAGAATCACATTTGTACAGCTCACTATTCTTCATAAATGATCAAACAAGGCTGTGTATTACAAATACAAACCCAAACATGTCCATGAGAATTCAATAAATAAATCATATTAGAATGAGATAATTCCTTATAAATGTGTCCCCTACAGTCACCCAGATATAACATTGATGCACAACAATTTAAGAAGGATATATTTAATAGACCTCAGCACAGCAAATACTCATAACCTCCAAATTATATGGCAGGAGAAATTCTCAAATTACAAGGACTTGGAAGAGGAAAGGAAAACCTAGTGGCAAAAAAAAGATGAAGCACATATCATCTTTGTCATTTTGCTGGCTACTGGGGTAGGCATGCGGTGCGGTGGTTAGTGTTGGGCTGAGCCAGGAAGATCTGAGTTGGAATCCTGACTCATATACTTAGCAACTGTGGGATCCCGGGCAAGGAGCTTTCTTAGTTTCTTCATTTATAAAATGGAGATAGCCACTAGTTGGGGGAGGGGGGAGATCTAGAAAAGTTTCACTTTGGAGACTTTCTGTGATTTGAGAATTGGAAGGATAGACTGGAGAAATTAACTGTTAAAACAAGTGTGTTATCTCTATGAACATGTTTTCATTCATGCAATTAATCAACAAATTTTATTAATTCTGCCTACTATGTATCACTCATAGCTTATGATCAAGCTCCCTTTTCACATTTTATGTCAGAATGTTTGGTAGGTCCTAGAGATAAAAAGACAAAAATGAAACAACCCTGCTCTTTAGCAGATTATATTCCATTGAAATATGAACATTTCAATACATATGGAAAATACACAAAATTAATTCAATTTAATTTCAGTTTGGGTGTAATTAATAGTAGCTGGCAGTGGGAGTCAGGAATAGAGCTAATTTAGGAGGGGTGGCTAGGTGGTGCAGTGGATAGAGCACCAGCCCTGGAGTCAGGAGTACCTGAGTTCAAATCCGGCCTCAGACACTTAACAATTACCTAGCTGGGTGGCCTTGGGCAAGTCACTTAACCCCATTGCCTTGCAAAAAAAACAAAACAAAATGAATTTAGAAGCTACCCTTTGAGCCGAGTTTTAACACAAACCAGGGTTTCTTAAAGACAGAAATGAAGAGGTAGTAAATTTCAGGTGGGGATTGGGGGTGGGGCAGGAAGCAACCTCTGTAGGGGCAGATGGAAGAACAATGGCAGATGGAATGTTTTGTTTGAGGAATTTCTTGGGAAAATATGTTGACACAAAACTTTGCTTCCTCACTACTTCTATCCTCAACTGCTTGTAGCTGAATGATGATGGAAAAACAAGGAGAAATAATTTCACAAAGAAAACAAAAGAGACTAGACTTCAGGCCATTGTCATCTTCTGTGGTACGTATGTGCCATGTAGCCAATAGTGCAGATAAGAAACTTGCTCAAAAAACTCAAAGGCCAGAGAAATTCTATCATTTTTATCTCTGATTGAACAGTACAGGCTTGGAATAGACATTGTTAGGTGACAGCACATCTTGATTTCCCTCTGCATCTTTTTTTTTTTTTTTTTTGGTAGAGAAGGAAGGGAGAGATTGCCTAATTTTGTTATACTTAATTCATATAAATAATCAAACATTTATTAAGAACATCATACTAAATGATAACACAAATAAAAAATTGACAAAGAGCAAGCAGCAAATAATGATAACGTTGCTTCTTCTTCCTTCTTCTTCTTCTTTTCTTCTTCCTTTCTTCTTCCTTATTCGACTTCCTCCTTCCTCTTCTTCCTCCTCTTTGTCATCTTTCTCTCCTTCATCATCATCATCATCTTCTTCTTCTCCTTCTTCTTTTTACTCCTTCTTTTTCTCTTCTTCTTCCTCTTCTTCCTCCTCTTTCTTCTCCTTCTCCTTCTTCTTCTTCCTCTTCTTCCTCCTGTTTCCTCCTCCTCTTTCTTCTCCTTCTCCTTCTTCTTTTTCTCCTTCTTTTTCTCCTCCTCCTTCTTCCTCTTCTTCCTCCTCCTCCTTCTTCCTCTTCTTCCTCCTCCTCCTCCTTCTCCTCCTCCTCCTCCTTCTTCCTCTTCTTCCTCTTCTTCCTCTTCCTCCTCCTCTTCTTCATCTTCATCTCCTTCTTCTCCTTCTTCTTCTTCTTCTTCTTTTTCTTCACTAAGGTAATGAGACTAAGTCCTCCTTCCTTCTTGATTAAAACCTTGTGCAGCTCACCAGAAATGACCAAAAGGAAATGCCTTCTCTCAGTTGGATGGATCAAAGGGTCTGATTGCATGACCTGAGTGAAAGCAATAAAGGACTCCATTAGTAATGGTTATTTAATGGCCTTTACATAGTTAGACCCTGGTTCTCACTGCTTTTGTTTTGATAACTTAAGGGACCAGGGCAGAAGGTTACAAGCCAGACTGTTTGAAATTGTTCTTAAGATGGACCCTAGGAAAGTTGACTCTCTTGTGTAAACAACATGTGGATCTCAAAACTTAGATTTACAATAGTCAAAGGAACCAAACATTAGCTTCTTGAAATCTTCTCATAAGCAATGATCCATCAGCAAATTTTGTTCATGAAGAACTAAGCAAAGTATGTTTACAAAGACACACTGTTTTGCTTTGCTAATGCATTTTTGTTTAATATAGAAAAAGACTGACTTTGGTGAGACATCTGATTATTTTGATTTTTCCATAGAGCTGTGAGTTTACTGAAGTGAGTTCCCCCTACAACAAAACAGGTTGTAACTCATTCATGCCTGCCCATCTTATGCTATTCTTGTCCATATATATTTTCCCCTAATTCAACGTGGGAGGGTACACTCAAAATGCCAGGAGTTTTCCTCTAGATTTATTTATATTATATGAATACCAACAGAGCACATAGAGCATCCATCATTTAGATTTACTTTCATTAAATTCCAGCCTATTTTTTTCCTGACTATTTTTTTTGACATTTTCTTGATGACAGACTTTAAACTGTTTTTTTTTTCCTATCCAGTTCCTGTTTTGTACTGTGCTGTAGTCAACTCATAACCATTGTGTGCTTCTCCATTGACTTTGGGTGATCGTTATCTTTAGCCCTTCACAATCCCTTGCCTCACTGCTATATATTACCAGAAGAATAAAAATATCTTTTAAAAATAAATAAATAAACAAATCTTTTAAGATGGGCTTTTGTTGTAGAGAGAATCTTGCGATTATTTCAAAAACTATAATTTTCCAAAGACTATATAGCATGCAGGTCTCCTATTGAATTTCTGAGTCTCAATTGATTATACATTTTCAGTATCTAAGCAAATGGGTGGTTTAGTGGAGAGAGGGTTGAGGCAAGGAAGCACACTCTTTTGACTTTATACCCATAGCAAATACAGAGGGGAGAGGAATGGAACCAGGCTAGGCTAATGTATCTTGGTGGAGCATCATCTCCAGGATATTGCAGATTAACTCTTTTTTAAAGCACATCTGATTTACTGTTGTTGCATTTCTTTCCAATTCTGAGTTTGTTCTTCAGGATCAATCTATAACAAAGTTATAGATGATGAAGGAGTGAAGGGGAAAGTTGGTTTTCTACATAAATGAAATCACATGTCTTCGCTACCCTAACAAAATGATTTTTTTCTTAGCATATCTTGCTATTTAAAAATTTAAATCACTATGAATTATAATGATTAATACTTAATAAAGATTGGTTTAGATTCATAAGATACTTTTTTTCTATTCACTCATCTTTATAACCCCCCCCTTCTTTTTCCTATTCTAAATGTATTGTCAAAGTAGGAACAGAGTTATTTCCTAGAATTGGTATTAGATTGTGGACATACCAATCAGGTATGAGAGGATGGGTGAATTATTTTTAAATTTTTCTAAAGTTGTGTTTCAATAATGCCATCCCCAAGTTAGATTGTTCTGTCTACCCTGAGAGGAAAAAAAAGTATAAACACCCCCCAAACCACAAGACAACTGTCTTCTAAATAAACCTTTAACTTCCATTGAGGAGTAATGAAAGTGTAAATTGTTATTATGACTATTATTCTGGAACCTTGGTAACCTGGCTCAGAATAATAATAATAATAATTAATAATAATAATAAAAATAAATCCAATAAAGGGCTGGTCTGTTGTGCATACCAGTCCTTGAGATGTTCATGTACAAGATAAATTGACTCATTTTAAGATGTACACCTGATAGCCCAAGGCCGGTTTGCTAGTTAGAGTCCCATGAATTTTTCTCATCGTAGAAGGATCCTTTCCCTTCCCCAGTACTCAGTTTCTTCACTCCCATTGATGAGAATTTTTATGTGTAGTCTCAGGCAGAAGAGTCAAACTGGACAAGAATATAATGATCTCCCATTGCTGGAGAGGGCAGTCCAGCTGGTCGTTTCATGATCTTTTCTGTAATACACTAATGCTACCTTTCGCCTTTCTTTTGTCTCGTTTTAATCTAGTTTCTGAATTTTTTGCAATTAGCCTTAATTAGAAAATCCCAAGTCAATAAATGCTTTAAGGGAAAATTTTTCATAAATTTGATTAAAATGCGACAGGGTAAAAAAATCAACAAAAGCATGATGTCATAAACAATAATTGAATGTTTTCAGTGTTCTCAGTTCTCTTGTTTGTTAGGGATAATAGGAAAAGGAAAGGAAAAGGGGTTAGTGATTTTCAAATTATTATCAGCCTTGAAAAGCCCAATGAAGTTTCCTCATCCTTGATGTTAAATGAGGCAGCCTGAAGCTATGGAGAAAGGAGCTAATTTAAGAGAGAGGCACAAAACCTGGCTCATCATTTATTTTCTGTATGAGGTTGGCCAATTCATTGAAACTTTTTGGGCCTCAGTTTCTTTATCTGTAACATGATATCTGTAGGCAAGATGACCCCTTAGCTCCTTTCCAGTTCTAGATCCAGCTCTGAACTAATGATTTTATTACTTAAAAATCATCAAAGTCCCAGAGTCACTAATGGCTTCGATGGCAGGGATGAGACTGAAATTTATTTTCTATTCTTAACCCACAAAGCCAGCAGTCACCTGGAAGAAGCTCAAATGGTGAAGGAACAGCTGGTCCAAGGGTAAGTACAGAGGAGGTTAAATTTTAGAGCTTATTCCTGCTTATAAATGGATATGCCCAACTGTGGGGGATTTATAAGAAGTCATGACTGAGAATTGCACAGGATGAGAAGGTGTAGATAGATGAGGTCCAATCTGTTGCCTTTCCCTTTTTAAAAAGTTCCTTAAAAATGTTTCTCTGAATATATTTTCATAATATCTTATTTATCCATGCTCTCATCTTCCAATTTTTCTGGGAAAAATCTGTGGCTCCCTGGATCTCATAATATCTACTATCAGATTGCCATTTTGAGATGTATTATCTTAATGCATCCAAAGGGAGATCATTTGATATGATGGACTGCACCCCTTGCAGCTGTACCCTAGGATGATTGTGTAAAATTATGGCAGAAGGTTCATGACAGGCTAGAAATGAATCATTTGTATTCTGAGAGGCTATTTTGCATCTTAAGCAAAGCACTAATAAACTGTTCCACCAAAGACAAGTTTCACCAAAGGGGAAAAAGTCTCTTGGAGAAAAGTACAATGCAAAGGTAAGATAAGATGGGAGGGAGAGGTCATTCATTCATTCATTCATTCAACAAATGTTTATTAAGATCCTACCATGTGTCAGCCACTGTGTTAAGAACTGCTTATACTATGAAAGATTAAAACAGTCTCTGCCCTCAAGGAGTGTACATTCTTTTGGATGGGGAAAAACTAAAAGATGTTGAAAAGCATCGAATACAGTCAAATTCAACTCCTCAAAGGCTATTTAAATATCTATTTTGTGCAAGACTATACTATAAGCAGTGATAAATTTAGTATATTTAGTACGGGATTTTTCTCTCTCCTTACCTTTGCTTCCTAACTTCCTTGAAATCTTTCAAGATTCCACTCAAATCCCAGGATCTGGATACTTCCTCCCTTCTTGGTCTTCTCCCTCCCTCCACTCAATGTCTTTCTTCTGAGGTGACCTCCTATTTGATCCATGATTTGCAAATGAAGTGGGTTATGTCATGATTCTCTTGGAGAACGAAGGATACACAATAACACAAACACCTCCTTATGACATTTGGGATGCCCTGCCTATCATATATCTATATGTATATGTATATCTATCTATATCATCTATATCTATATCTATATCTGTATCTATATCTATATCTATCTATATCTATCTATATCACCTATATCTATCTATATCACCTATATCTATCTATATCATCTATATCTATCTATATCATCTATATCTATCTATATCATCTATATCTATATCTATATCTGTATCTATATCTATATCTATCTATATCACCTATATCTATCTATATCACCTATATCTATCTATATCATCTATATCTATCTATATCACCTATATCTATCTATATCATCTATATCTATCTATATCATCTATACCTACATCTACATCTACATCTATCTGTCTATCTTTCTATCTAGTTGCTTGTATGTTGTTGTCTCCATTAGAATGAAGGCATTTCAAAGTACAGACCATGTTTTGGCCTTTCCTTGCATCTTGGAGTTTTAGCACATAGTAGAGCTTAAACAATGAGATTTACTTACAACTAACAAATACAACAATGACACAATATCTATCCTCAAGAAGGTTTCATTCTATTTAGACCTTTTCAAAAGTAGATCATTTCTAAGAACCCTTTCCAGCTCCAACAATCAATTAGCACCACGAAATGCCAATTCTTTTTCCACCATTTAACACCAATTTATGGAACTCAGAATGTGTAGCCTGAAGAAAAGGCTGGAGGGTTAGGCAGAGAGGGGAGGGAGGTGACATGTAATAAAAGTCTTTAGGTATTCTTCATATGGAAGAAAGGGTTGG
The DNA here is from genome assembly GCF_037893015.1 of Macrotis lagotis. Taxonomy (NCBI): domain Eukaryota; kingdom Metazoa; phylum Chordata; class Mammalia; order Peramelemorphia; family Peramelidae; genus Macrotis; species Macrotis lagotis. The sequence continues at coordinate 158,449,740 of NC_133665.1, read as the reverse complement.
TTTTATTTACTTTTGGTCCCCAAATTAGGAACCATGGGAAGAAGTTTCAATGAGACCACTTTAGTTTTGACATCAGACAAAAATAACAACAAGCTTTCTAATAATTAGAAATACCACAAAGCAGGTTGCGCTATCTCAGCTTCCCCACCCTTAGAGCATCTGGTGCAGAGGCTAGTTCACCACTGTTCAGGTATTTATGATGGGGATTCTCTTTATATGCATTGGTCCAGATGGACACTGAGGTACCTTTGGAATCTCAAATTCTGTGATTTTTTTGATTGAAATGACATTTTTTATGAAGACTGCATCTCTACTCAATGGACCTGACTCTGGTGCTGATCAACATGGGAACTTTGACCTGCTTCATTTCTGACCTGGGCTAGTTATATTCTTCTTAGGCAGCCTGGTGTCCTCTTATGGTAGAGGCTCACTATATTTAAAAGCTTAATTTGGACACCCAATTAGCTTTAATCCTACTAAAGCCAGAATCCCTGAGTCTCAGTCTATCCAGTAGCAGTTATTAAAGGCTTGCATCACCATGGCCAGCAATTATAGATTTTGGGGTATTTGTTTTTCAAATAGTTCAACAAAACCATATCTAGAATTTCCCTTTCAAAGATATTAACCAAAAAGTTCTTTCACTTAACCTAAATCTTAGAGGTGGAAATAAAGTTTTTCATCATACAGACCAGAGAATCAGATTCAATTTTCAGTAATTTTTTTTCTCAATGACTTTACTATACCACTCACCTGTCCTTGCCAAAACCAGATTAGAGATCCCATTTAATATTATTTTGGAGGACAGAGATAGAAGTAGAGAGAATAGATGAAAATTGCCTTTAATTCCATCCTTTGTCCTGGATGAGATAGAAACTTCTGTTGGGCATTTATGGGCTGAGGATGCTGCTACATTAGCTAGGGACACTTTCAATTTTGATGCTACTTTTACTAGATGGCCATGGAAGTTGCTTCCTGCTGTGAGATTCTGTAAAATTATTTTCTCATACCAATTGCTATATCAGTTTTTAGTTACAAAATGAAATTTGTGCATTGATATATTCTTATTTCTTTGGATGTGAAGCTTTTCCATTCAAACAAAGAGATTACCACATCATACTAAAGTTAATAAGATACTATACCCTGTTTTATTGTTTGCTTTGTTTTTAGTTTTTGCAAGGCAATGGGGTTAAAGTGACTTGCTGAAGGAATTTAGATCCTCCTGACTTCAGGGCCAGTGCTGTATTCACTGTGCCAGTTAACTGTCCCATGCCCTGTTTTATTTATCTCAGTATTTCAAATGATCAAAATTTTGCTCCGTGAAATGTTCTTGAAAGTCATTGTATGGACAGCAATGTTTCACAGAACGTATTTCTATTGATTGAGGAAATGTGATCTTGTCCTTTAGTCTATCTATAAAATATAAAGTCTGTTCATACTGGAGAAATGTTGAGAGAATTATAGTGAAGAGGAGAGAGGATTGTAACTAATCCCTAAGAAGGAAATCATTTGGGAGTTAAAGGAGGATGAGCAGAGGCTTTGATTTTGGCTGTAGTCTTGGTCTTGCTCTCTTTCTCCCCATTACCAATTTGAAAAGAAGGAGAAACTTAAGAACCTCAGAGATTGGGAGGACTTGTAGCTTCCCATCAACATCTTACCAACATTCCTAGAGAAGCTGATGGCAGTGTTTCCATCTGGACATAAGGATAGACTGGGACACACATTCAAGTCTCTCTACGATGAGCAGAGGAGAAAAGCTACCTGATTCTTAAGAGGAACATTTTGCAAACTTCAAAAAAGTAGTTTCAGGAGCAATGAGCTATCACTTTACACACTTCTCTAAGTTTGGGCCTGCTTTCCCCTGGATGTAATTGTGGGGAAGTGTTTTATGAACTATTTTGGGGGACAATTAGGGAGAGATAATTTGTACCAATAATACAAACTATACTAGTATAATAAATACTTCTTTCTAAAAGCTAATTAAATCTGGCTAACTGCTAATCAATGGATAACTATGTTAGGGAACATATTATTAGGGGTTCATGAGATAATAGCATTGGAAAGACTTCTCACCTTAAAGCTGCCATTAGAACCCTGAGAAGACTTAGTAGCAATGACCTAGAGACTCAACTCATCGGTGTCAGTGGGAAATGGGATAATAATTCCAGTACTGGTATTATTCTTTGTTGAAATTCAGAGATAAATGCCACAAACCATGCTGGGATTTTGGTAGAATTCAAATCTATTCCTTTAGATATCAAATAACTTAAGTCTCAATGTCAGAAAACAACTCGTTAGCTAGTGAAAGTAATGAAAAATAACCAGTTAAATTGGTCAAACTGTGGGCTATCTTAATAGCCTCACCAAATATGGTATTTAATTCCAGCTTTGACTGAATGAACTAATTCTATCAATTTTCCCCCAATCAGGTCAGTTGATGTCAAGCTTATTGAAGGTCACCCACATCAATTTAGCTACATTATCTTTGGCAGAGGCTTCTGTGCTCCTGGTTTGGCTCATGACTTCCACGGATTTTTGGTGCAGCTCTGATTGCTGAGCCTTATTTAAGATTTTTAAAGTGCACCAATTCAATCCAATCTAGTTCAACAAACATTTCAGTGTCTGCTCTAGGCGAGACACTATTCTCAGTCTGGGGAACAAAAAGAAAAAAAAAATAGTCCCAGTCAGCGTGGAGTTGATTTTCTACTGGTGGAAGGACATATGTCTACAGATAACTAAATAAATGTATGTGTAAAGTTATACAGAGCAATTCCAAGAGGGGAGAACACTAGTAACAGGGGAGGAGAATGAGAAGAGATTTTGTCAATAGTGAAAACACTTTATTAAGTTCTTATTTTGTGTGAGGTATTGTGCTTAGCAAAAGGCCGTTCCTGCCTTCAAGGACTTCACAATCGATTGAGGGGAGGCAACACGAAAACAAATATATGTGTGTATATATATATATATATATATATATATATATATATATATCGATTAATCTATCAATCAATTGATCTGCTGGTCTATCATCAGATCAATAGATGGAGAGATTGAATATATATAGATTAAAAGATAGATAGATGATGGATACATGTAAACAAATAAATCAGAGCTATATAGGAAAAATAGAAAATTATTTAAGAGGGAAGACACTGGAATTAAAGGACTTGGGAAAGGCTTCCTAAAAAAGGTGAACTTTTATTTGGCCAGGGAAGCCAGGAGGTAGAGATGTAACAGTAGAGCATTCTGGGCATGGGGTACAATCTGAAAAAAAATGTCTGGAACTGAGATGGTGTATCTTATTCATGGAACAACAGGGAGGTCAGGTGGTTGGATCAATGGAAATGTAGAGAAAAGTAAGAAGAATGGAAAGGTGTGTGTGGGGGGAACATGTTATGAAAGGCTTTTAAGGTCAAACTGATTTTATACTGGGAGTGATAGAAGTCACTGGAGATCATTGTGAGAATAATCTTTTAATTAGGAGATATGAACTATGCTTTGAAGGAAATTAGGAATTCTAGGAGGGGAGGAGGAGGTATTTTACACATATGAAGTAATATATATATATATATATGTATATATATATATATATGTATACATATATTCAAAGGTAGGAAATGGAATCTTGAATCTCAGTGACAGTTTGTATACTTTGGGTGGAATGGAGGGCACATGAAATAAAGTTAGAAAGATAAATGAATTACCTGTAATTTTAAAGGGAGCTATCTTGGTATAGTAAACACAGTAATTGACTTTATTCATAGCAGACCTGAGTTCAAATCCTACCTTTGCCATTTACTAAGTGACCTCCAGCAAGTTATGGAACGTCTCCAGACCTCAGTTTCCTCATTTATAAAATGAGGGGATTGGACTAGATGATCTGAAAGGTCCCTTCCATCTTTCCATCTATGCCCCTATGATATGATTTAGGTCAAACTGATTGTTAGTCTAGCTCAATCTCACTGGTAACTGTGAATGACTTAGCTATTCTCAGCAATACAATGATCCAAGACACTTTTGAAGGTCTTGGATTAAAAATGCTATCTATCCTTAGAGAAAGAACTTATAAAGTCTAAATTCAGATCCAAGCAAACATTTTCCTTACTTTCTTTATTTTCCTTGCTTTTTTCATCTTTTCTTTTACAATATGACTAATAAGGAAATGTGTTTTGCATGACTGCACATGCATAACCTATATCAAATTGCTTGACTTCTTCAAGAAGAGAGGAGGGTAGAGAGGGAGCAAGATAATTTGGCAATCAAAATTTATTTAAAAAGTTAAAATTGTTTTTACATTCATTTGGAGAAAATAAAATATTTTGAAAATTATTAAGAAAAAAACAAGGGGAAGCTAGGTGATAGTAGCAGTAGATAGGGCCCTGACCCTGGGGTCAGGAGGACCTGAGATCAAATCAGACACTTAATAATGACCTAGCTGTGTGACCTTGGGCAAGTCACTTAATCTCATTGCCTTGCAAAAACCAAAAACTAAAAAAAAGAAAAGAAAAGAAAAATTGGGATGAGGCCCACAAAAATAAAAAAAATGAAAAAATTGCTTATAGAGATCAATGTTGCCTCACAGACTAAAAGAATAGGAATAATCATGTACTATGTTTATTCATCTATACTTTTAATTTTCATAGTAGGTTTTATGTCTTGCTACTTTGCATATCTGTGGGAATCACCTGCGTAATGGACTTTTCAGCCATTCACCATTTCAGTTACAGTTTTAATCCGTTGATTTTCTGATCACATGCAGTTGATCCCAAATGGACTTTAAGTTACTATAAGGGAATCTGAGAACTATAAAGTTAGACTTTTTAAAAGTAGGTGGAGGTAGGAGAATTTTTCATTTTAGGCAGCTCTGAAGGAGCCAGGAGAAAGGAAGAATCTTTAAGTAACATTATACTTTCTGGTTGATGACATCTGGGGGTCTGCTCACAGAACAGTTGCCACTTCCTATATGAGGTCTTCAATGATACCCTTTCCTAATGTTTATTGCTCTCTCTCTCTCTCTCTCTCTCTCTTTCTCAATCATTTTATATAACTTTGCATTTACTTTCTGAATACAAATATTCCTCTAGGAGACTAAGGACATTGTGTTTTTGTTTTTGTGATCCCAGTGATTACCGTAACATCTGGTCTATGTTAGGTGATGAGTAAACCTTTGTATATCCTAAGAATACGGTTTAATTCGTTAGATCAATTTATTTTATGGAAAATTGTTTGAGTCAACTGGGAAATGGAGACATTCATGAGATAACATGTTTTTTAGAAGTTCCACAATGTTCAATTGAATCTAATTGAACATTTATCGAGTTGAGCACATGCTCTTTGCTAGTCACCATGTTGGTGCAATTGTGAGCTCCTTGAGGGCAGGGAAGCTTTCATTTTTGTTTTCCTGTCCTCAGCACTTAATTCAGTTTCTGATGCATAAAATATACTAATTAATGAATTGAATGAATGACTATACCTGTCATCAGAAAATATTCAGTCACGGATAAAAATGACAATTTCATCTTTGGAGCAATATTCTGAGGCTTTCCTTATGATGTATTGAAATCATTCCTGAGATTTGATTGGGTCAAGAGAATTAATGTCTCAAGGTATAAGAAATCTGGGTCAAGGAGTTTGACATTCCTCAGACTTGTGATGAGAAGATTACCATGGATAACATGTAAAGCAGCTGAACTGTATCCATCTGAATCAGCTCTGTGTCCTTAATGAATGGCCTTTCACTACTGTGTCCAAGTAAACATCCTTTTGTGAATGGTTAGATATTTTAAGATTTTCTTATTTCACTGCAATTTCAAATTTGATCTAACAGATTGGTCTATTAATCTAACAGATTGACCAGAGTCAGGTCTGGTCTGAATAGGAAAGGACATTGAAACAAAACATCATAAATAAAAAATCAGAGCTTGGCTTCCTATATTTTCGAAATCTAATACTGTTTCCCCTTACAAATCATCTGTCATTTTATTGATGTTTCCAGAAGCACCCTGATATGTTTTCCTTTTCTTTGTCCTATAGTCTTTGATGTGCACTTGCCCTGGTGTCCAGCTTCAAATTTATTTTATTTTTATGACTCACCTTTAAAAGGAATGTGGTAGCTATATTGAGAATAGCTGGCTCCAGAAAAGAGGGAGAATTATAGGGAAAATAAAAGAAGAAAGAGGAGAGGGAAAATTGACTGAACCCACATCCTGGATTTGAACCCTGCCAGGTTTATTCCCAGCTTCTGAGGATGATATTCTACATCCCTAGGGTAGGGCTAGGAGACCAGACACTCTATCATATTATCAGCGACATCATATTATTGGTTTGTTTAAATTTTACCAAGGGGCACCAGAAGAGCTATTATGGTTGATCATGACAGGAGTCCCTGTACTCAGAAGTCTGAGAATGCAATTACGAAATGGACCATTCTGTCTAGTGAAGAGCGCCAATAACCTCTAATACAAATGTTCAAGCAATTAATGAGACATCGTATAAGGAGGAAACTGCAGACAGGGGTCTGTGGTTTGCCAAAATGAATAAGTAAGATTATCTTTCCAAAAACTACTGGTTAAATTTAGCCCCAGTGGAGAAACTGTTGTGCTGACATGAACACATTTCAATGCTGTGTTCTTTCCTTTTCTAAGGTCACAAGACCTATATGATAGTGAAGTGGACAAGCAGGGAAGAGGCTGAAAATTTACACTAATATGTTTTTTTTAATGTAGCAAATAGTAGATGACTGGTTGGGTTAATGACTTGTAGGGAGCAAGTATGTATTTCATTAGATTTCAGGACAAGCAAACAATTTTAGGCAAAAGAAATCTCTCTTTGATAACAGGGAATATCTTAGAAGAAAAATAAACCTTTATGTAAACACAGATTCATGGCAAAGTTAGTTTGAAAATGTCAGGAAAATAATTTTATAGTCATTATTGTTCATTACTTCATTTCATAATAATGTACAAAGTCTTAGTCTTTATGGAATTGTTTCAATAATACAATTCTCAAGATTCATGTTTTGGGGAGGTGCTTCGCGGGCCCCCTTTAAAACAGCAGAAATAGAGGAATCATATTACTGAGTTGGCAGAAATCTAGAGTCCTTGTTATTCTCAGCAGAAAAAGCCTTGCCCATAACAGAGGGCAAGGGGACTGGAGCCTCATTGATATGAACTTGGGTTCTGGAGGCAGTGGGTAGATGGAGGAAGGAAAAGCAATGATGATAAAATGAAATCCTTTTGATACTTCCAATTAAACTTACAGATACACAATCTTTGGTGGATCAAAGGCTAGTAGGAAATAACTTTTTATATTACAACTAGGGATGTTATCAATTTTAAACTGTCGTTCTAAATTAAGCCAGGGTATTCCATGAGGAGACTATTTTTTCCACGTGTAACCTCTTACCCACAAGAGGGTGGATAGGAAAAAAAAGTTTTTCTTAACTATAAGGAAGGACAGAAAGATCATGGTAGGCAGAGAAGATAGGGTCCTAAAGGTGTCGGGACTTGAATCAGTGAAAACGGGCAACTGATTCTAAGGGAAAGGAGTTGCTCCCCCAAACTAAGTATAAGCATGTACAATTGGAGCCTTATCATTTTTGTTGCTATTGTTGTTTAGTTGCTTTTCAGCCATTCCTGACTTTTCTTCACCCCTTATCTCTGTTATACTGGCTTAATTAAGGTAATTTAAATTAATTTATTAAGCAGGATAGAGTGAATTTATCCTGTTTTCATTTCTTATGTTTTCACTAGTTGTTGAACTGGCAATATTTACCTTTAGATTTTATTTATTTGCTGCCTGTACTTTTAGAATGGATTTTGTCTCCAGATAAAGATAATGTTCATCGTCCTCTGGACAATAAGTCTTAGACACATCTATAACTCTCTCTCTCTCTCTCTCTCTCTCTCTCTCTCTCTCTCTCTCTCTCTCCCTTTCCACCTTTTTCTCCCTCTTTCTTTCCTTTTCCTTTTTCCCTTCTCTTTTTCTCCCCCCCCTCCCTCAGTCTCTCCCAACACAGAGGGACTTCACATAAAAATAAAAAAGCAATAAATCAGTGAAAAAGAAAAATGTCTATCAGCATTTGCAAAGTAATACTTTCTCATCAGCAATGAGCGTGAAAACTCATTTTTGAACCTTGCCATGTCAGTATGTCACAAGTGACAACAGTATCTATGATGTCTAAAAGACTAGCTAGACCTGACCAAATATGTTCCAAAGAATATAAACTCTTTGAGGGCAGGAATGATTTGTTTTATTTTTCTTTATACCCCCAACCCTTTACAATCCTTCTATGTAGCAAGGTGGCGCAGTGGATAGAGCACTGGCCCTGGAGTCAGGAGTACCCAAGTTCAAATCCTGCCTCAGACACTTAATAATTACCTAGCTGTGTGGCTTTGGGGAAGTCACTTAACCCCATTTGCCTTGCAAACACCTAAAAAATAAAAAAAGAAGAACATTGAGATAAAAGTATTTTCAAGGTGCTTCTGGATGTACTAGTGCTTCAAGACATCTGAAAAAGGAAAAGGAAAGAAAGGAAAGTGACAAAATGCTTTTGCACCATCTCCTCCTCACCCCAAGTTAATTAAAGGCAACCAAGAAGACATCAGTAGATGTCTTTCTCATAATGGTTCCCATGATAATGATATTCAATGAGAGGAATCTGAAGTAAACATAAGAAGGGAATGCATAGGAAATCTTAATTCGACCTACTTGATTAGGTCATTTAGGGGGAAACTTCTAATTAGCCTATGTGTTCATTAAAACCATACAATATGTTTCATTAACTATAACTCTAAAGATAATGTCTTTCAATAATGCCTGAAATGTGAACAGGTCTTTAAAGTTTGTAAGGCAATTTACATCTGTTATCTAAGCCTTAAAAGGACCTTGGGAGGTGGTTACTATAGGTATTCTTCCCATTTTGTAGATGAGGAAACTGAAGTGTGTGAATACATATATATATATGCATATATATAATATATGCATATATATATATATATATATATAATTACTTAGAATATTTACCAGTGTCATGAAAAGTTTTTTTTTCCTTTCTGAATCTGCGTTTCCTTTGGTGCACCCAGCTCCCAGGTGAAGGAAGCTCTTCAATCCCAGTACACAGTAAGAACTTCTCTAAATAGAGCTTTAAAAGGCAGAGAGGTGGCACAGTGAATAGAATGGATCAAGACTGGAGTCAAGAAAACCTGAGATCAAATCTAACCTCCAACACTAGACATATAACCCTGGCCAAGTCTCTTGGCTCCCACTTTCCTCATCAGTGGGGATAATTGTCATATCTACACAGAGTTGTTGTGAGGACCAAAAGAGATAATAATTGGAAAGCACTGATCACAGTGCCTAACAGAAAGTAAGTGCTCTCTAAACATCAGCTATTATTATATGGCAGAGTTTCCTGGCTACTGAGAGGTTAAATGATTTACACCAGGCCACACAGACAGTATTTGTTAGAAGCAAGAGTTCTGGGGATTTTAATATTTTTCTCTCCAGAATTTTTATGCTGAACCCTGCTATCTTGTTGGGTGACCTTTCTTGGTTCTAATCTTGCTTTACTTCCTTCCCTAAAGCTTCTCAACCATGATTTTATAAACTGTGCCATTGTTCTTGTAGGGAGCTGTATTAATCTACTTCCTTAGGGCCTCACTCACCAAAGTGTCCTCCAGTGGCCTCTATGTGTATTTTTCTCCTCATTAGAATAGAGGGCATAGAGCTCATTTACTTTTCTGTTTGGGTCTCCAGAATGTGGCATGTAAGATGATATAGGTACCTTGGGTAAATGCTGCAGATACTAAATGGGGTAGGGTTTCAGTTGAGTAGGAAGAGGAACAAATGGTGTTAGATTCCACTTGGGAAATTGTACAGTAATTTAAGTGATACCAAACTACTTACTGTTGAAAAAGTTATTTTTTTAACATTAGTATTTTGGTTGTTGTGGCTGTGAATCATGGGATTCCATAATCTCAAAAGAATAAAACTGAAAAAAAAATTAAGACCTAAAATGGCAATGGCCTATCATATGGCAGTCTTTATCACATTACCAATGAATACTTGCATGAGGGAAGTGACCTAAAAGATGATTACTGCAATGAAATTAAACTCCAAAGGGGGGGAGGCTAGGTGGTGCAGTGGATAGAGCACCAGCCCTGGAGTCAGGAGGACCTGAGTTCAAATTCAGCTTCAGACACTTGATAATTCTCTAGCTGTGTGGCCTTGGGCAAGCCACTTAACCCCATTGCCTTGCAAAAACTAAAACAGCAACAACAACAAAACTCCAAAGGGTTGAGAGCATGCATATATTGAGAGGAGAAATAAAAATGGGAAGCTGAAATAAGGCATTCATGTCTCTGAGCTGTCGAAAGTACATAGACACTTCCATTGCATTGGGTAGATCCTCTGAGGAGGATGGATGGAGAAATGTGGACAACAATCATGTGGGGATTGTGAGGGAGTAGCTGGGCTATAATCTCTATCATTGCCAATCTGTACCTATGCCAATGGGCAAGTCATGGCCCCATTAAAGTAATTCATTCCAAGATGCTAGTGAACTGAAAATAAAAATATTCTAAGGCAAATTTAATAAGAAAACAGTCTTCCATGTGAGACATTCTTTCCTTTAAAGGAAAATGGAGGAATGACTCATGAATGAAGCCTTTTTGGAGCTACAACTTTTGTTTACTCTATAGACATCACCTAATTCCTATAATATTGTCTCTACCAATTACTCCTATTACAAAGGACCACACACTCTCTCCCATTCAGATGCTGAGTCGATTGGCTTCTCTCCAGGCATCTTCTTTCCCCCTTTGAATCCTGTGAAGATTTCTAACTGTGCCAATTCAGATATTAGACCTAGAGAGATATCATCATTCTAGTTCCATCTGGGAGGACTATGGGGAATTGGATCCAAATCCAGAGCTCTTGGTTTCTTTGCTAAGAACCTAGATAGGGCTTATCTGCCCCTGGAGCCATTCCGACCTGCATTCACTTGTATACTCCAATTGAGCCAGGCTCAATGCCCAGTACTGTGAGGTTCTACAGACTTGACATATATACTGGATGGAAACTCAAGGTTCTACATTGAATCCCACTACTATATACACTGTGTCTCCAATTCTCCAGGAAGCCCATAAGCATAATGGTCCCCTAAACTTGCCCATTGGTCTGGTGATGCATGATCATGCTGACATGCCCATAAGCTCAGCACTTATTCTGATACAGATACTCTCAGGTAGGTTCACTGATCCAAACTTCATAACAGCAAATGCATGTAGAAACTCAGTTCAGCCTGGCAAACACATCATATCACCAATTATCTTAAAGACATGTGGACTCTTTGAACTCTATGCACTCATGAAACAACATACTTTCCTTTTTCTATTTATCCTATTCAACCATCCAAAGTTGGCTTACTTCCTGCCTGCTTGCCTGATAAATAAAAACAGAAGATTCATCTCTATAAGTCTCTCTTAAGGTCTCTGGGGAAGGGATAAATCATTCTTGTCACAGGTATCTGTTAGCTCACTTCAACTGTGATCCCTCAACTCTAACAAAATACATTTCTGAACCATGAGGCTTCATCTCTTTTGCCCATGAATCTCACTTGAAGTTCCTACAAGAAAATTACGTAGGGTATAGTTGTGACTAAGTTTTTCTAAAGCCCTGGATCCTCTGTAAGCATTCAAAATAATAAGTACAGGGGTGGCTATGTGGCGTAGTGGATAAAGCACTGGCCTTGGAGTCAGGAGTACCTGGGTTCAAATCCGGTCTTAGACACTTAATAATTACCTAGCTGTGTGGCCTTGGGCAAGTCACTTAACCCCGTTTGCCTTGCAAAAACCTAAAAAAACCAAAAAACCCCTCCCAAAACCCAAAATAATAAGTACATATTGAGGAACAGCTAAGTGACCCAGTGGATAGCACACCAGCCCTTGAATAAGGAGGGCTGAGTTCAAATCCTCCCTCAGACACTTAATTGCCTAGCTGTGTGACTTTGGGACAAGTCACTTAACCCCACTGCCTTAAATAAAATAAAAAATAAAAAAATACATATCGAGTATAGGAAAGTCTGTATTTTACTCTCCTCCAAAGGCAAATGATACAAAGGGTTCACAGGAACACATAAGGAGATATGAAATATGTACAAAGCACCCAAATGATTTTGCAGTTTCTCTTGGAAGGGAATTGAATTTGGGAATCAGGATAATCCTGTGTCAACTTGGTATATCTCTTCCAAAAGCATCCTATGTAGTTTTTTTTCAGGATTATTAATAGCATCCTTTGGTTTGTATGCTTAAAGAAAGAAATCACACTTTGGGATTGCTGAGGGAACAGTCTCCCTTCCCACTGGATCTGAATTATTTAAATAATTCACTAGATTTGTTCTTCATATAGGACACTTCCAAATAAGGATATTGGTCATCTTCTTTGTCCAAAGAGAGCACATTGCACTGGGAAACCCCTTTCTTTATTGACTCTGAACCCTAAATGATTAGATTTGAGGTTACCCAAGAGACAGTCTTAAGACAGGGACTCCTCTCTAGGAATAAATGTATATACATATGTCCATATTTACCCCATGTGTACTACCAAGAATCCTGGTTGCTATCATCTCAGGAATAGGAAAATATACGCTCAGATTCTCTTCAAGTTGTGTTGCTTGCTGAGGGTCTGATTTCAAACTTTTAGAGATGAAAAAACCACAATGTGGTAACAAAAATATTTATTAAATTTGATACCTCATGAAGCTTGCAGCAGTAGGGAAGGCTTGTTAAAAACATATCTGGTCCAGTGGCTACAGGAATATGACCTGATCTAAATGGAGGTTTCAAGGAGGCAAATAGGATAACCCTTTTTTATCTAGATTGTCCTTGGATTTGCAATTTAGGGAATCACAGATATTTGGGAAAGTTTTGCAAATGAAGAAATTTCATTAGTCATTCCCATTCCACTGAGTGTGCACTCATTGCAACTTGTGAGGTTGAGATATGACAAAGTAAGTTTCAATTCTCTGCTACTTGTGCTAATTTAAAGCTAATAGTTAACATCAAGATATCAGAGGTTCTCTACAAGCCAGTATCACTTTATCCATATATGGGACCATCAGTTATAGGAAATGGAGAAATTTTGAATGTGGTGAATAAGTCCCTTTCCTTGGCAATATACTTTCTAGGGGAAGTTCACATTATCGGTGTGGAGGACCTTTTTCTGCCAAGGACCATTTGGATATTTATATCATCATTTGAGGGCTATATTGATTAAGCATTTAATTAATTCACCCCTAAAAAGCTTGCCACACCAATACGAGCAGGAGCTGGAAGTTCCTTGCCCTTGACTGACAGATGATGTTGACATAGATGAGACATAGACAAGGTGAGGTTGACCCAGGCATTGCCAAGGCTAGATCAGTGTTGGGGAGGTTCTGAGGGAAAGGATGGGAAAGTATTAGACTGATGACCAAACTAAAGGTCTGCGGAGCCCTTGTGCTGACCACATTGTTGTAGTTCTGGTTCTTCTCATTTCACAATGATTTATATTCTGAAGATGGAAAGTAGGAGAGTGAGCTGTTCTGTCATCTCACTTGAACAGAATGGGATTGGATCCTTTAAAAATGCCCATTTTCCTGAACCCCAATTAGTTAACTAGAATCCCTTCCATCCTGTGATTAAAATGCCAATGGGCATCCCCAAAGTTTATGGGAATGCACCCCTCACATTCTTCAAAGCAATCTCATAATCTTATAATATTTTATTAGGAATAATCTCAAAAAATTTATTAGGAAACCTATTTGAATCAGACTGTGCCTGAATACATCACAGATGACATCTGTGACAAGTGGATAATGAAATCTTGCTTCAATCTTTCTTACAAGGGTGGTTATCTTTCCTTCCATTTTCTCTTTTATTTCCTGCTCCATTCATTATCTGTCCATCTCCTCCCTGTCCCCTTCTCCTTCATTCTCCTCCCTCCTTTCCTATGCTGTTGCTTTGGCACTGCTGTGGTAATGCTGTTTCCCTTAATGTTGGGTTTTCAAGGAGCCATTTAATGTCTTTAGGCAGAACAAGGCTGCATTTCAAGAGGTGGAGAAGAGGAGGGAAAGCATTCCAGACTGGAAGGCACCCACTGAAAATGTCTGCAGTCAAGAAATGCAAAGTCTTGTGTGAGGAACAAAAAGGAGGCCAGTCACTGGATCACTGAGTATGTGGAAGGAAATAAAGTGTAAAACTTACAGAAAGATAGGAAGGAGAAAGGGCATGAAAGACTTTAAAGGCCAAACAGGTTTCATATTTGATCTTGGATGTAATAAACAGTCACTGAAATTATGGCATAAGGGTTGGTGATACGGTCAGATCATAGTTTGAATGGAGAACAGGCTAGAGTAGGGAGAGACTTGAACCAGGGACACCAGCCAACAGGCCATTTCATTAGCCCAAGTGTGAGGCAATGAAGGTGGTGGCCACGTTAGAGGAGAGAAGGGGCATATGCAAGAGAAGTCATGAGAGGAACATTGACTTGTTGACTGATTAGATAAAAGGTGCGGGTGGTGGTGGGAAGATATTGGTACCTTGGACAGTTATAGGGTTGTTAGAAAGAGGGGAGGATTTGGAGAAAAAGTAGAGAGTTCAATTTTGGACACATTGAGTTTATAATGTCTACAGGATGGCTTATCCAATAATCAGTTGTAAATGTATGGTTGGAGTTCAACAGAAAGGTTAGAGCTAATTAAATTGATCTGAGAATCATCAGCACAGATGATTAGTTATTGCTGATGAAAACACTAAGACAAAGAGGGGTGTGTGGCTTGGCAGGCAAATAAGGTTTCTTGGGGGGGTCAGGGTGAAGCAATTGGGGTTAAGTGACTGGTCCAGGGTCACACAGCTAGTAATTGTCAAATGTCCGAGACCAGATATGAACTCAGATCTTCCTGACTCTAGGGCTGGTAGTATATCTGCTAAGTCACCTTGCTGTTCCCTCTCCCCCCTTTATTTTGAAAGGGAGAAGGGCAAAAGTAATAAATAATGCATTTATCAGGACACTACAAAAGTTTAATTTACATGGAAACAATGATAAAAAGTAAATTACTAAATATTTACAAAACAGTATAGCAAACTTAAAAAACACATTCCCTTCCTTCCCTCCCCCTCCCCCCTCTCCCCACCCCCAGCCCAGCCCTGATCACTTGATTTAAAATACCTGGGATCATTTGAAAATCCATATATCTGCATTGTTGAATACATCCACAGTCTTGGGGATTCAGGGCCATGAGAATTATTGATTTCATTTAAGGGTCCGTTACTTGGGTAAACCAAATACTATAACCGATCTTGGCTTCAATTGATCATACCTCTCTCCCAGTCTTGGAATGATTGTCATCTAATTACTGTTGTTTCTTAGTAACTGGAGCCAGAATGGTTACTTTTGCTCAAACTTAACCAGATATGACAATCGTTGCTCATTTCGACCCATCCCTTCTTTAGGAAACAACACCACTACTACCACCACCTCCTGACACACGTACCCACCCCACCCCCACCCCACACACCCCTTTCTATTATTACTGTTAGTTTTCTCAGGGGTCTTGAAAGTCCTTTGCTTCAGCCCCAAGACTCCCTGGAAAAAGAGGTTGAATACTTCTAAAACTGGGTTGAACCATAACTTAGCTTTACATTTTGTCAAGTTTACATTACCATTCCATTCATTTAATATAGCAGTCCACACTGACAGCCAATTCAAGGCCACTGTGTAGTTGTAGCTTGACAATGTGAATTAACATCAAGCCTACATTTCTTTGGAAGGAAACCTTAAAAGCAAGATTGTGTGGATGAGGGACAATATTTTAAAGAAGAAAGCAACAGGTAATCTGAAGCAGTTTGATTCCTTTTAACTGTTTGTGAAAAATCTGGATGCTCTTGTCAATGGGAAGAATTCTGGGAAGCTTCCATCATCCTTAAACTTCCTCCCAGATTGCCAAAGGAAATGTCATAGGGAAAGTGTTTCCAAATCAAACTGAGCAAGATGAACGCTTTCCACAATTCATAATGAAAAAACTTAAAAAAACAGCAACAAAACAAAAAAGTCCAGCCTTTGAACAGTAATGGTTTCAAACCTCGTCTTTTTATTGAAATACTTTTGAAATAAAATTGTGGCTTGAGCAGGAGGAGACTCACAATGATTTCAACACATGCACGGCCCGAACAACGTACTGCTGGCGGATGGGACATTTTCTCGTAGGCTTGCCACATTTGTTGCAGGTGTCCCTGTGGCCACACTCCAGAAGAACTCAACTGATGGTTCAGAGGAAGAAGAGAAGAGAGCCAAGAATGGATCCTCGGGGGACAGCTTTGGTGAGTAAGGGTGACAAGCATGAAAAAGCAGCAAAGGTGACTGAGAAGTAGTAGTCTCGCAGGTCAGAGGAGTACCAGGAAGGAGCAGTCTTCTGTAGAAAGAAGAAAATTGCAAGGAAAGGATGTTGATCCACAGTGTTAGTGACTACAGAGAAGGCTAGAAAGAAGACTGAGAAAGGGTCATTAGATTTGGTAATAATTAGATCATAAGTAATTTGCATAATTTGTGTAGAATGATGTTATTGGATTCTAGGCTTCAGAGAAGTAAGAAGAGAGTGATGGGAGAGGAAGCAGCGTCATCTATTGTAGCCAGCCTTCTCAAGGAAATTAGACACAAAAGGGGGAAAGATATGGGACAATAGCTACTATGGATGGATCCATTAAGTGAATTTTTTTTTTTTATAAATGGAGGAGACATATGCATGTTTGTAAGCAGCAGGAAATGAGCCAGTAGATCGAAAGATGGAAGACCAGTGCAAGAATGGGGATGATAGAGGGGACAATTTGCTAGAGAGAAATTTATGTAATAACAACATTTGTTCACGTTAGAAAGATTTGTTTTGGCAAGGAGACCTTTTCTGTGAGATTGGATACAGGAACTCTATCTTTCCTGGGGGTAGATGGGAGAAAAGCATTTGAGAGATGTGAGATGAGGAGGAAGCATGAAGAGGTAGCTCTTGATGAATGACCTCAATTTTTTCAGTGAACTATAGGGTAATGTTCTCAGGCTAGAAGATAGAAAATGTGTGTGGGGGGGGCGAGCCATGGCAAGTTTGTGAAATGTTGAAAAGTTATCGAAAAACTGATGTGATAGTGAATCATTTAAGGAAACATAAGAGGGTTATCTTGCCACAATGAAGGCTCAATTGAGTTTATGTAACAGAAATTTGTAGTAAAGCTGCACATAAATAGTGGTGAAGGATATGGATGACTTGACTTTGCCAACACCAGGGCTTAGCAGGGCAAGACTGGTGATAGAATAAGGAGGCACAGAACTTGAGAGAAAAGGATAGAGTAGATCTGAATGCTTTTATCAGGCAAACAAGATAAGGAGAGGAGGAGACAGTTGTCTGTGTCTAGGTAATGATCTGAGAAAGAACTGAGGGGTGCAAAGGCTTGGAGGTTACCGTAAAAATGAAAAACATGATTAGGGATTGTAAGATAGAGGAAAATAGTGAATGTCAAAAGATGATAAATTTCAGTATTAATGACCATGGAAGTTGAACCCTTGTGAGTGATAACAAAATCAATGGTCTGATCAATGCATCTCTGTGTATAGGTGGAGGAGTGATTGAAAAGATACATATATTGATGATCATAGATGGTGAACTGAAAGGGACCTTTCTAGTCCAATTCTCTCATTTTATAGGTAAGGAAACTGAGATTTAGTAAGGGTAAGGATAGGGTCATGCAACTAGTTAGGCTCATAAAATCATTCATATTAGAGGAGGAGGAGACCTCAGAAGCCATCTGGTAAAACCACTTCATTTTATAAATGATGAAATTGAGGTGCAGGGGTGTGAAAGGATTTGCCAGAGTTTACACAAGTACTTGGGTGGGTCCTAGATTTCAAATCTAGGAGCAGCCTTTGGCTCCCTCAAATTCTGTTCCTCCTCCATTTTACAGATGGTGAAACTGATACCCAGGGAGGTTAAGTAGCTTGGTCAAGGTCCTATAATGAATTAGGGTCATGGGATCATAAAGATTTTAGATCTGGAAAGGTAGTTAGTGATCAGCTACTTTCATTCTCCTTTCCCATTTTACAGATGAGGACACTAAGATCCAAGAATATTGAGCAATATCTAATATCACACACTGGCATCATAGGATCATAGATTTTTGGATTTGGAGGGACCACAAAGGGCATTAACCCATCACTCCATTTACAAATGAGTCCGCTGTTTTCCCATGAAACCATATGCAATCATTCAACCAACAAACCTTCTTCTAGGTGTTAGAGAAATAAAATACATGGCTATTATCTTACATATTACATGTTAGACTTAGAGTAATTTTTATCATTTAAATGTTTTCTTTCTAAATTAGACATTGCATTTTTATATGGTTAAATGCTAGGCAATGAATATATTTGAAATTTGCAACTTTGTCACAAATACAAAAAGGATATTTATGCTACAGTGCCACCTGCAGGCCAATCGGTGCTTTTACACTCATGAAAATAATTGACCACTATAGTGAATAACCAAGAAAGCAGTTTCTGATGTTGGTCCCTTTGGGGACAATTCTGGATAATAAGAAGTGATTCAATAAATGTTTTCTTGATTATGTATCCTAATGAGCCATTAATAATGGAGGCCGCAGTTTCAGACAAGATAGAAGAAAGCTCTCTAACTTTTTATAGGATTAGAGATTGAGAGCAGGAAATCAATTAGTCTACTGCTCATCTTTGAAGAGGCATCTGGAATTAGAAATTTAGGTTCAAATTTTGACCCAGCTACTTAGTACTTATAGCAACCTTATCAAGTCACTCTCAGTTTCCTCATTTATATAACAACACTTCTCTTAGATGTTGTCATAAGAGTAGAATTAGGCAATTAATATAAAAATGTTTTGCCAACCATAAACCACTTAGACATCTGAGTCGTTTCTTTTTAAGTAAGGAAAGTGACAGTGAGAATAGGAGCTAGACTGTTCCCACAGTGTCAGACCTGAGGCTAGCACTACTCCAAGGTGTAACGGGAGTCTGGGGATGTGTATGAGTTGGGTTGCACCTCATTGGAATTTTTCATGAATAATTTGTTGGCTTTGTTGTTGAGAAGATCCATTCCTGGTTTGAGATTATGTGATTTTGTGACAATCACTTTTATTGTTGATGTTGTTATAGTCATGTCCGATTGTGACCTTTTTTGGGGGTTTTCTTGGCAAAATCACTTTGGTTCTACCCTACAAATCAAAACTGGAGGCTGCCTGTGGTGTTTGATCTCCTCCACCCCAACCCAAGGACCAATACTCCACTTCCCACTTAGCTTATACTTCTTTCTGTGTATTTTTTCTTTGTGCCTTTTCTATTTACACACAACTTGTTCCTTCCAATAGACTGCAAGCACTTTGAGAACAGGGTTTTTCTTTGTTCAGCTCTGTGTGGAGGCCTTAATGCATAATAAGTTGATTGATAGTAATTGATAGTACTGTTGCTTGATTGATTGAGATATTAACATTCCAAAAGAGTTGTACAAACAAAAATTAAAAGATTATTCTGAATTTAAGTTTAGTGACTTTAGTAGGAAGTGAAGTATATAGAAAGCAAAAATGGAATAGGTATTTTTGGGATATTTTTAGGATCATGGATTCCATTGAAAGATACCTGAGCGGTGCAACTAGGTGGCACAGTGGATACAGCACTGGCCCTGGAGTCAGGAGTACTTGAGTTCAAATCTGGTCTCAGACACTTAATAATTACCTAGCTGTGTGGCCTTGGGCAAGCCACTTAACCCCATTGCCTTGCAAAACAAAAACAAACCTAAAAAAAAAGAAAGATACCTGAGCTCATCTATTCTGACTTCCTTATTTTGTAGTTGACAATGAATACCCAAGATAATGAAATAATGAAGGTCCCCTGAGGAATAAGAAACAGAGTCAAGAGCTAAGTCTAGGTCATTTGACTCTAAATATAGATACTGTTCAATAAAGGATGTTGTTACTAGGAAAAGGAGAAAGAGAAAATGGTAGCATGAGGAAAGACCTGGCATCACTATGTGTTTTATATAAAAAAGAAAATATTTACTTTTGATAAAAGTGCATTGGCATCATTTTCCTTAAATGAAAAACTAACAGCTTGTATAATTTGCTGTCTGGATAGTAACCCTTTCTCTTGAGGTACCAGAATGAAGGAGACCCTTTTCCTGAATTTATTTTTATCCTCTCCCACCTCTTATCTAGGTTCCTTCATAATATGCTCACCCTTTCTGAGATGATTCAAAATTTTGAAAGAATAAATAAAGTGTTATAAAATTATTTAGCTTGAGATAAACTGGCCAATCTCCTATTCTAAGATATACTGGCAAGCCTTAATTCATTTCTGACCAGCCAGAAATTTTATTCATTATGACTGTCATAAATAACACCCTTCATTAGAGGGGGATATTCTTAATTGTAGACATTAATTTGAAACCCAGACATGTTATTTTGTTTTCATTCTCTGATACCCTCAAGGCCATTTAAGGTTTCAAAATATTTTATCAATTTATTAATTCCTATGAAAAGAAAAATCACAAAGAGGATTTTAAAGCACCATAAATATTAAAATATAATGAAAGAAATGAAGTATTTAGGAATCAGAATAACAGTACAGGGTCAGGGGATGGAGAGAAGAACATTACATGAGAATTTCTTCTTCTGAATAATGTATAATCTTCTACCCAAAGCTAAGGACACTTAATGTCCTGGGGGTTTGAATTGGTGCCCACTTGATGGAGCATTCATAGCTATAGATCTTTAGGATATTTCTATGGAGCATGCATTGAGTTGAGTCTCAGATGAGAGCAGATATCTTGCAATAGAATCCATGATCCTATAAACATCCCAAAAGGACCTATTCTATTTTTGTTTTCTATCTTCTTTACTTCCTACTGAGGTCACTGAACTTAAGCTCAGAATGACCTTTTAAAGTTTTGTTTGTATAACTTCTGAAATTTTAATATCTCAATCAATCAACATAACTACCAATTACTACCAATCAATAGAGACATTTGCTGTGGTCTCTTGTTGAATCAAGATTTGCAGCCAGAGAGATTCCTGGTTGGTCCCTTGGTCCCTGTTCCTGGATAAGTGTATAGGGAGAGATGGATAGTGCATAGTACCTAAGATTAGCCAATGAGCAGCAAAAGCAGCCTACTTAGGAGACTTTGAGAAGATCTCTCTCTCTCTCTCTCTCTCTCTCTCTCTCTCTCTCTCTCTCTCTCTCTCTCTCTCTCTCTCTCCCTCCCTCCCTCATAGACTTTAGTGAGGTTAGTGGTCACCCAATCTAATCCTTTTACTATAAAGATGAAGAAACTGAATAAATAATAAATAATAAAGTTAACACACAATTGTGTTCAGTCATTTTTCAGTCCTCTCCAACTTTTTGTAAACCCATTTCATATTTTCTTGTTTTAAATTTTTTAAAATTTATTTTTGTCCATACACACATGTGAACTTTTACATACAAAATATTCTTCCACCTTCCCTTCCCACCCCTTTCCCCTTAGCGGCAAACAATTAATTTAGCATTGTACCTACATATTTTGATAAACATGTTTACAGATTAGTCATTGTTGGTATGAGGAATTAGGATGAAGGGAAAGAGATACAGAAGAGTGCACTAGCCGTTTCTCCCCACACACACTTATCCAGGAACAGGGACCAAGGGACCAACCAGGAGTCTCTCTTGCTTCAGCAAGAGACCACAGCAAATGTCTCCATTGATAGATAGTAATTGATAGTTAAATTGATTGGTTGTTGTCTTTTCTTCTTCTGGATGGAGACATTTCATGTCTTTTGGCAAAGATACTGGAGAAGTTTGTCATCTCTTTCTCTAGTTCATGATACAGATGAGGAAATTGAGGTAAACAGAGTTAGGTGACTTGTCCAAGGCTGTATTTTAACTCAAATCTTGACTCCAGGCTTGGTACTCCATCCATTTTACCCACTAGCTAGCCTAGAGAAGACATAGGACAGCTATTTATTTTCTCCATCATACCAGACATGTTTAAAGTACAAATGACTCATAAAGACATATTTTTTTGCTTTCATTTTTCAAGATTGAATCTCTTTCCCCAGGATATGAATACAATGGCTACTTCTGGATTGATTCCAATATATTTTTTTCCAAGTGGGCCTCTTTGCTTCTTCTTACTCAAACACCCTTCTGCTGCACTGACATCCAACTTATAGAGAATCATTTTTCAACTATACTATAGCTCAAAATGCTTAAACTCAAAAGATCCAACAACTTCAGCATCCCCTGGTGACAGGGATTATAGGTAGGTACCATCATGCCCAACAACTGATGAAAGCTTAAATCATGATATAGTACCTGATCACTCTTATTTTACTCTCCTGAGAAGTTAAAATTTCAAACAGTAAAAGGTGAGATACCTTGTGGGATTGTTGGACAGGTGTTTTACTTTCATCTTGACTCTGCACTGTTTGAGAAACCTGGTCAAGATACGTATCTTCTAAGTTGTCAGGGCAGAACTTAGATTTCAGGATATAAGCATCTCTCAGAAGTTGGATCAGAAGGCAAGTTCCAAGGCCAGTAGCACCCATCTCAGGACGATATTTTAGTAGCATATGCTCAGGGTAAAAAAAAAAACAAAGTAGAAGAGGTGGTTGGAGACTTAAAATCCATTCTGAGGATCATCTAAGCTAGCCCATGTGCTTGCTCTCATATTTCTGAGCAAACCTGAGGAGTCAATATATTCAACAGATAGGGAGAAGGAGAGGGAGAGGGAGAGGGAGAGGGAGAGGGAGAGAGAGAGGGAGAGGGAGAGGGAGAGGGAGAGGGAGAGGGAGAGGGAGAGACAGAGGGAGAGGGAGAGACAGAGGGAGAGACAGAGGGAGAGACAGAGGGAGAGACAGAGGGAGAGACAGAGGGAGAGACAGAGGGAGAGACAGAGGGAGAGACAGAGGGAGAGGGAGAGGGAGAGGGAGAGGGAGAGAGAGAGAGCTCTCAATTCCAATAATTCATGTCAAAGATAGTGAGGATAAAGGACAATCTTTCACTCAATAGAAAAAGCAAAAATGAAGGACTTGTATCTGAACTCATATTCAATAGCCACTTCTTGTTTTTCCATCATCATCATTTTTAAGGACTTGTTTGAAAGGTTGATTTAATGAAGTATTTATTAATCAGTCACTATGTCCAAACCAAAGTCACGAACCCTGGGATATAAACAGAAAAGTAAAGCAGTTGCTGCTTTCATAGAGTTCCCATGTTAATAGTGTGGAAACTGCATATGGAAGGCAATAGCTGCAATTCAGATGAAAAGGTCCCATGGTTCTTAGGGTACAGTTGCAAAGAAGATGGCCATGGCCCTTCTTTGATGATATTACCATTGAGGACAGTTTTTGATGTGGAGCCACTTGATAGCAAGGACTTTGGGGACAAGCATTTTCTGGGTCTTTAGTGAATGTAGCTCAAAGCTTAAATAAAGTTCTCATTCATGTTTAACCTATTATTGTGAAATTAACTTTCAGAAAGAGTTAATTTTGTCATTTTTGTCAAGTTAATTTTGTCATCTCCTTAAGGAAATGCTAGAAGATTCCATGACCAGTTATGACTTCAGAAGACTGATAATGGAATATTTTTCTTACTTTTTATTAGAGAGGGGAAAGCTTGAGACATGAATCTGGAGGACTCAGTTTTCTATAATCTTAGGGCATGATCTCATACAGCTCCCAAGAATTCAGTGATCATCTCTATGCAAGTGACTCATGTCGATATCCATCTTCCTGCTCTTTTTTCTGAACCTCATTCCCACACCAATCACCACCAATTTTTTGTGTACAGTTGGATGCCCCATAGGTACCTTACTGCTACTGTAACAGGCTGTGAATCCTTCTCCTGCTTCCACCTTCTCTCTTTCCTCCATTCTCCACAGGGTCCCAAATTGATATTCCTAAAGCATAAGTTTGATCATGCTGCTCGGTTTCAAAATTAACTCCAGAGATTGGTTATTATCTACTCAAGTCAACAAGCATTGATTTAGCAGGTGCCAAGCACTGTTCTGGGCTTGTTTGTTGCAAATGAAATAGTGCAAGATGTAAGTTTTCTTTCTTCTTGTTATATCATTTTAATTGTATTTATTATTATATATCTTAATTCAGAATATTTTTAATCAGTAGCCTCAAACCATCTATTAAGACTCTTTGAATAATACCAATACTAAAAATAACTTTAAGTTATTTACTTTAAGATTTACAAAAGCACTCTTATATAGGAACCTCCTTGATCCTTAGAATGAGGAAATAATAATGCTATTATTATCTCTTTATAAATGAGGAAACTAAGTCAAAGAGAGGCAAAATAATTTGACCCATTGTTATAAAGCTAGTACTTATCTGAGCCAGGATTAGGACTTAGCTTTTTTTTTCCCTGACTAGTACTCTACTCATTGTGCCACCTCTTTGCCTTCACTATCTTCATCAAATATAATAATATAATATAATATAATATAATATAATATAATATAATCTATTATATTAATAATGGAAAATTCCTTAAAAGAGTTAACTTCACTTGATAATTCATAGTTTGTCTTTGAACCTGTGGAATGTACTCTCCAAGGGACTTTCTTGGCAAAGATACAGTAGAGGTTTCTCATTTCTTTCTCTGGCAGATTAAGGTGAGCTTAAGTGACTTGCCCAAGGACACACTGCTAGTAGGTGTCTGAGAATGGATTTGGTCCATTGAACCATCTTATCTGTCTCATTCACATTTAGTGAGCTATAAATGAGGACATATGTGCTTTATAAAATAATTCGTGGCAATTACAGAAGAACTCTAGAGTATAGTCCAATTTGAAAGAGATTCTCTAAAGGTTTAATCATTTAACTGACAAAAATTTGATGATGGCGGCACTGTGGATCATGTATTCTTTACATGTTTAAGTTAACTACTCCTCAAAGCTGGCATGAACCTCTTTTATATTTGGTCCAGCCTAGTAGTCTTTTCCATTTTATTGTCTTCAAGAAGCATATTCAGGGACTAGTATGTAACATCCTAATGGATCACTCTATTTTTATTTGATAGTGATAATAATTTGTAAATATAATACTCTATAGAACTTTTCCATTTTCTATCTCTTGTCTTTTCTGTTTAAACCTTAAATGCTCTTGCAATGATTTTGTTTAGTTGATTCTCCAATTAAGATTTTTAAACATTTCTTACATAAATATCATTACAATTAAGAAGGTTACAATAAAGAAGATATTTATTCTGGACTGTATTCTGGTGCCATTTTCCTTGAGAAGACAAAAGTGGGAATACCCAATTAGAAGAGAGTAATAGGAATTGATTTGGGAGGTTGCTATTCTTCTGTTTGTTTGTTTTACAAGGCAATGGGGTTAAGTGACTTGCTCAAGTCAAACAATTAGATAATTATTAAGTGTCTGAGGTTGAATTTGAACTCAGGTCCTACTGACTGCAGGGCCAATGCTCTATCCACTGTGCCACCTAGCTGCCCCAGGAGGTTGCCATTCTTGAACCAAAGGTGACAGATTCACACTGAGCTTCTTTTTTCTTCAATAGTTAGTTATTTTTCTTTCATGCCAAAAATGTTTCCTTAGGAAATAGCTTTTGATATAAAAGAGAGCTAGAGAGATAGAAGACATGGATTCAAATATTTCCTCAGTTATTCAGCTAGATGCATGATCCTGGGCAAATTATAACCTTCTTTTGCCTCAATTTCCTCATTTGTAAAATGAAGTGGTTGGACTTGATGACCTTTGGTGTTTCTTTGTATTTTAAATACATGATATACCTTAGACCTATAATCTAATCTAATTGCCATTCTTACACAGAGAATCGTGTGATTCCTTCAGCTTTCCATTCCAGTGTCTTTTTTTTTAGGTTTTTGCAAGGCAAATGGGGTTAAGTGGCTTGCCCAAGGCCACACAGCTAGGTAATTATTAAGTGTTTGAGGTCACATTTGAACTCAGGTACTCCTGACTCCAGGGCCTGTGCTCTATCCACTTAGCCACCTAGTCACCCCTCTAGAGCACTTTTTAAAGACTTAAACGATACATTAGGATTTGTATTTATGACTTATCATAAAGGAGCTTAAAGCACCTTATGGGTATGATTAGTTCACTAATTTTCTGGTAACAAGGTCCAAGTCAACTAATGGACAGGAAAGAAAGAAAGAATTAGTAAGGTTGTATTGTTCTGTCATGCTGAAAAACAAAACAAAAAGCCAGCAATGCCTATTTTCAGAGTTAAATTTGGAGGATGGATTTGGACTCTCCTTTTCTCTATCTACATAGCTTATGCAACTGGATTCCTGCCCACTTTCAACATTCTCAGTGCATGTAGTTTCTTTTCTAGGATGGAGAGGAGGTGGGAAAGTCAGCTTTGCAAGTGGCCAAGAGGTGCTGAGGAGTACCAAATAGCCTCAGGGCAGGAGAAAAAGCAAAGATCCAGTCCAACAAAGAAGAAAAGAGCAACAAAGAAAAAAACATTTTTTATTGAGCATGGTTTCATCCTGTCCCAACTCAAATTTCAAAGGCAGTTTTTTTTTTTTGTCCATGAGTCATGTCCAACTGTGGTCAAATATCACTGCACACCAGGAGGGTGCATTCCAACTCAGGATCAGAATGAAAAAAAATGCAGGGGGTCTTAAGTCCATGGAATTGATAATACATCACCCCTTCTGCTGTTATTACATTTATCACCCTGTGCTCTGGCCAGCTGGGGGATACTCCAGAGCACCCTATTTATATTTTTCATCATCATTTGTAACTGTGGCAAGCTGATATATAGTAGGGATCTCCTATTGCAGGAGAATTAGATGCAGGGGAAGCGTATTTTTAGGAAGTCGAAAAGGACTGAATAGTAGGCACTAACTAGATCCAAGTTTATTTGGTTTTTCTCCTTTCCTGAGTTATATCTCCATATGTCACTTTCGAATTTCCAGGTCAGCATAGTAGTAATAGTTGGTTCTTGAATTTCATTTTAGGATTAAAGGATCAGAGAAAGGGCCTTTCTGAGGTTCTTCATTTTTGAGATAGGAAGGAAAAGCTCAATTGTGATGATTTGCTTAAGGGCAGTAGTGATTCCAAACCCTTCTTATGTATGTATTGAAGAAGGAATTTTGTTTCAGGTATTACATAACTATTAAAATCTCTGGCAACTCTGAAATCTCATACTCTTTTAAACTCTCAGAGCAAATGGGAACATTTTAAATTACCCAAATTTCTAGGTACAATTGGGAGTAGGTGCTGCTTCATTTTATTTTTGTGGTCCCAATGTTTATTACAGTGCTTGGGACATAGAAGGTATTTAGTAAATGGTCATTGATTGATTTTCCTTTTTCCCCCAACTCTTTCCCTTGGCTACCTGAAAAAAATCAGTCAATTGGATTAGAAAACCTAGGACCAGAGAACAAAAATAAAGGACCAAACCACCTAGCTTTTAATCATAAGTTCACTAGCAATAAAATGGATTTCCTGGTTCTTATCAAGTCATAGGGGAAATTTTTTGAAAGAGATATGTAAATTAGTACAGACAGCAAGAAAGGGTAAAGGGAAAAGGAGGAAGAAGGGATGGAGGGAGAGATAGTATGGAGAGAAAGAAAGGAGGAGGAGGAGGAGGGAGAGGCAGAATGGAAAAGGGATGATGATGGTAGAGACAGAGAGATAGAAAGGAGCAACAAAGAGAAGAAGAAAAATAAATGAGAAGAGGATCAGGGATAGATGGAAGGCAAGAGAAAGGGAGAGTCAGACAAAAGCACAGAGATAGAGACCAGTTCAGAGAAAGGGTGGGATGGCTGAGAAATGGGGGGGGGAGAGGGTGAGAGAGAGAGAGAGAGAGAGAGAGAGAGAGAGAGAGAGAGAGAGATTGAAATTGAAGGGGGGAAGGGAAAGAAGTATTCCAAACATTGGTTATAATGTCTTCATGAAGAAATTAAATTCCATTTTAAATATTACTTTGGAATTAAGTTCCTGTGGAATTTATTAAGAGAAGTATCTTTTCTACCTTGCCCAGAGTAATTATTGTGGTCATCTTAAACATTAAATTTAGACAGTTCGTAAGCTTGATATAGGAACTAGAGACTAATAAGATGCAAAAAGAAAGCATAAACATGGCAAAGGCCATATTTTTCTTTGCAAATGATTATTTTGCAGTAAGCAAAGAGAGATGCCAAATCCCCTTAAGTGCTATTAAAAGAAATGCACAATAAACCAGCTGTTTTAGTACATTTTGCTTGTAAGCTCTATTCTTTCTCTGGACTCCAAGGTACGGGGACCCAAACATATCTAAAACAAAAGCATGTTACTCCAGGAATAAAAGTTAGTTTCTTATCCACAGGAAAAAAATATGTTTCTTGTCCACAGAATAGTCTGAAACTTGATGCTGCTTCTTTCTAATCTTTGGTTTTTATTGGGTCTTGGATCTACTGCCATCGATCTGAGAGGATCCTATGCTGCCAGTCATAGTTCATGGAGAACTCCCAGTTCCATCTTCTCTCTACTTCCAAAACAGGAAATAAAAACATCTGGTTGGAATGTCCTTTCCCCAGGATTATTAAATAGCAGTAGAGATTAGATAAGAGCCAGATTCAGACCAGGCTTCAGGGGGGAATGGTGGATATACAGAGAAATGAAAGAATGTATTGCTTAGTGTGCTGGGATTATTTTATTAGGGCCTGAGATCAAATCGTTTTTGGAAAAAAGACTATAGAATGAGAGATATGAAGAAACCATAGAGTTTACAGTGTAGAACTATGGGTCATCATTTTATGTATAAAGAACATTCCCAGATGTGGCTGCTGATCTGTGGTAATCCCTTATCTCACTCTTGAGAGGCTGCATACCATTGAAGTAGCCATGTATTAGAGCTGGAAAAGGACACTTGGTTTTGAATCCTCTTCAATTAGCTGTATAACCTAGGATGTCATTTAATCATCCTTAGCCTCAGTTTCATCATCTGTAAAAATAAGAATTTTCCATTTGATGACCTTTAAGACATTTCTAGCTTTAAATAATTTTTTTAAAATTTATTCCTTCAAAAGATGGAATAAATTGAACATTTGCATTCTTCTCTGTCTCTGAGATTTATGAGTAAAGATAAATGCTTTTGCATTCTATGGTCAAACATGGTTGTACTCTTTCCTAACACAGGAAGGAGAATATTTATTATTATTAATATTATTGTTATTATTATTAGTTTTTCTGACTTGAAACTAGCCTTATTCTGTGGAAAAAGACAATGCAATAGAGTTGTAGTAACTTCTACATCCACATGTTCAGATGGAGGCAGTTATTGAACCAAAAACAATAATCATAAAGGTATTTTTTGAGAGAGAGAGATGTTTAACCAGGTTTTGTTAGCAAATAGACTTGGGGGACTGTTTTTAAAAAATTCAATATACTGTAGCTTTACCAAAATGATTCCTATAAATTGTAGATATGATTCTTAATCTTATCCCTAGAGAAGCAGTACAAAAACATTTCTGTACAGATATAGGATTGGATTGCCCATCAGTACCTCTTTTAGCAGACCTATGTGGTTGTCATTGAGGTCAAAGTATCTCAGAGAAAGGATCTTTTTTTCTTCTACCTACAAAAGAGGAAGATTGAAGCTATTTTTTTTTTTCATGCAACCATTAGACAATTGGGAAGAGAGCTGAAGGCAGAGGGAAAGTCTTGTAGGGCTTTTCCCCCATTATGTCTGGTCTAAGTCAGGCACTATGCATTTTTTCTTTCTTAGTAAAGCAGGGATTATTAACTTTATGTCCATGACCTCCCTCTCAAGGGGCCCATCCATAATTTCCAAAGGATCCATGAACTTGGATGGGTGAACAATACATCTTTATTTCCATTACCTCTAATTGAAATTCAGCACTTTTTCAATTATTTAAAACCATTACTTCGAGAGGGATTCCATAGCCTTCCTCAGATTGCCTAGGGTATACGTGATACTCAGAAAAGATAAAAAAAAAACCAAAAAACTTTAGTACCTGGGTTTGCTTTTCAGCTTTCCCTAAAGTTTGCCTTTTTTGGTGACTTCTTAAGAAATAGGTCAGGTTGTTTCCCAGAAGATCCAGGCTGATTAAAACCAGAAAGCTACTCCTTTGGTTTGAGCCCATACTCCCTCAGTCTCCTCTTTTCTGAGACTTACTATTATTTTAACAAGGTGCAAACAGCCTGCCATTTCCAAAAAGCCTGGTGATCACCATGTATTCATTTCCTGTTAGGGTCAGTTGACAGTCTGTAGAGATCTTATCTCTACAGAATAAAGCATGGTCAACACCAAAAAGCAGGGTTTATTGTTTTGATTTTTCTTTGTCATAGACTTTTTTTGTCAGTTTGTCTGATCTGCAAAACCCATTTCTGAGTCTATGTTTATGCAATCACACACTTAAAATGAGTCTTTGAAATTCTAACTAATGTTGCATCTGATATCACTGACAAATTCAGAGTTCATCCTATGAAAAATTCATTGTTCATTGGGAACTGGGAGACTTTTATATGATTTGAATGATGACTGTCAGTTATTACTTGCCTTGTTACTACTCTTTCTTGTGAGGTGCTGGGGGTAAGGGGAAGACAAAATCTAAATTAAATTCTTAATATTCATTAAATCTTTAATGGACAAGTGCTGATTGTTCTGTGGTGAGATAAGTCAGTATTCTGCTTCATAGAGGAAGCCTGGTCCTTGGTCTATTCTTAATTCAGAGAACTATTCCAAACAACAAGATTAAGTGACCATTAGGAGGTCAGTAAGCATATTCATCTGGTCAATTCCAGACTCTATAACAGTCTTCTAGAACACCAAAGTCTAAGGGGGAATCATGAAATTTGTTCTGTTGCTATCCTCAGGTACCCCAAACTTTCTACCTCTTATTCTGGGAACAGTATCCAAATGACTAATCCCATTGCTTTGGGAAAGGGTGTGTTACTGACTCACTCTGTGGTTCCCTTGACACTACCCCAATGTCTACAGACCACAGCTTCCTTCTTCGGACACCACACCCCTATATGATTTCCCTGTTAGAGTGCCAGGTCTGGCAAACTCATTTTTGTGAGTTCAAATTTGGTTTCAGACATTTATTATCTGGATGAGTCACCTAACCCTTGTTTGCCTCAGTTTCCTCACTTGTAAAATGAGCTGGAGAAGGGAATGGCCAACCAATCCAGTTTTTGCCAAGAAAACAACTCCAAATGTGGTTATAAAGAGTCAAATTTGACTGAAATGACTGATGAACAGCAACAACAACAACAAAAAAAACCATTTATATAACTCTAAGGGCCAGGCATTGTACTAAACACTTCACAATTACTATTTAATTTGATCCTTGCAGCAGCCCTGACAAAGGGGCTCTTATTATCCCCATTGAAAAAGTGAGAAAAAAAGACAAATAAAGGTGAAATAACTTGTCTCAAGTCACAATCCTGAAAAAAGTAGCTGAATATTTGAATTCATTTCTTCTTGACTCTGGACCTAGACCCTACCCACTGCACCACCAAGTTGCTTCTGTATTGTTGCTGTTGTTGCTTTGTCATCTCATCATGGAGAACCAATGATTTCATATATGTAGGGAACTCCACCTAAGAAATCTGACTAAGGTACCCTTAAACTGCTATGCCTCTCCTAGACTTAGAAAGTGTTCCCAGGTCCTGAATGGTTAAGCACCTTGGACAATGCTCATGTAGCTTCCATCAGGAGCAGGACTTGAACCTGAGTCCACTGACTCTGAGGTCAGTTTTTGATCCACTGCACCCTGCTGATTTCCATTAAGTGCTTAGAGATTCTTTGTGAGTCATTGATTTCTGAGATTCTATGACAAAAAGGTCATTATAATATGGTTTTAATAATGTTTTGTGTCATGACCTCTTTTACAATCTTGTTGGAGTCTCTAGATTATTCCTCAGAACAATGTTTTAAAATGTATAGAATAAAATAAGTAAGATTACAAAGGAATCTCAATTAGATTAAAAGCAATCTACTTACCCAACATCTATTTATCTACCTCTCATCCATCCTTCTACCTTTATTCCTTTACCTCCTTTCCCCTCCTCTCTTTTCCCCTCCTCTCCATCCACCTCTCCTCTTTTCTCTTTTTTCTTTTCCTCTCTCTTCCATTTCTTGCTCCTTCTCTCTCTCTCCTCACATATATTTTGTATTATTTTTAAAAAAAATTTATTTAATGCAATGGGATTAGGTGACTTGCCCAAGGTCACATAGCTAGGCAATTATTAAATGTCTGAGGTTGGATTTGTACTCAGGTCCTCCTGACTCCAGGTCCTGTGCTCTATTCACTGTGTCACCTAGCTACCCCCTATATTATATTATATATATTGCATATTGACTACAAATATTTGAATCTCAGGTTAAGAACTCCTGAAATAAAGTTTTAATGAACTAAACAGTGTAAAAAATGCTTTGGAACCACCTGTTCTTACTGAAGTGGCTAAAGCTAAGGATTTAAACAGTCTGAGTAAGGAACAACACACACACACATACAAATTCTGCTGTAATCATTTTTTCAGATATTAGAAATGGTCTATTGGGGATTAAACATTGGAACATGATTAATCATGGCAAAAAATTAAGACCTGACAAAGGGACTTAAGCATTATCTAATTTAGGTCTGGTAGTGGGGTGGAAGTGATGATGGTCACACACACACACACACACACACACATAAATGAGGAATACAGTGAGAGTGATGCATTCAAAAATAGAAGAACAATTCTGTCAGTAAAGAGACCAGTTTTCTGAAAGTATGCCCCATGGGTTTCTACAATTTATATATCACATAAGCCTTCTGGACTACTACAGTCATTGGCCCATCTGGCAGTTTGATGAAGCCTATGGATGCATTTTAGGAACATATTTTTAAATAATTGAGGGACATAATGAATTTCAGTTAGAGTTAAGTGAAAATAAAATGTCATTTTTCCTCATCCAAATTCACGGAAATTTCTGATTTCTTTTTTTGGACCTTTTGGGGGATTCTGATGAGTTCTAATGGGTCTGTAGACCCCAGGTTAAGACCTCCTGACTAGAAATTCAATGTAGAAGAGAAGAATAGGGGAGAGGATATAAGAAAGGTAGATAGTATGATATAGCCGGAGAACTGTTTCTGGAATCAGTAGACATATGCTTTCAACTTAGTCGTTCCCCTAATGCTAGCTAGAGCCTTCAGCCATTATGGATCTCCAATTTATCCTTTATATATCTTGTTTGTACACAACTTTGAACATCTTGTTCTGCACCCCCCCCCACATCACATTAGACTGAACCCTTTGAAAGTAGAGCCACTTTATCCCTTTCTTTGTATTCTTAATATTTAGCATAGTGTCACGTAAATAGTAGGTGCTTAATGAATGCTCCTTGATTGACTAGTTAGTTGTATCTAATTTTAGAGAAATCACTTCACCTTTCTGAGATTCATTTTTTTCATCTCTCAAATTGGTCACTAACATTTATAACACTCATTTCAAAGATCTTTTGGGAGGACATTGGTATGTGAATATTTTATGTTCTGTTATTACACTAAAGGTGATGGAGATTGAAATACCACAAGTGCTGATAGCAGAGAAAAATGATAGTGACAGAGAACTACTTCCTGAGTTTCTTTTTCTTTTTCTTTTTTTCCAAAAGGCAGGTTTAGATTTCTTTTTTTTTCTTTTTTCTTTTTAGTATTTGCAAGGCAGTGGGGTTAAGTGACTTGCCCAAGGTCACACAGCTAGGTCATTATTATGTATGTGAGGCTGTATTTGAACTCAGGTTCTTCTGATTCCAGGGCTCTATCCACTGCATCATATAGCTCCCTTCCACAGGTTTAGATTTCAGGTAGATTTTAACCTCTTTTTTGGTGAAATTAGGAGTCTAGAGCAGATTCAACTAGCTGGTGGATATGAGTAGAATTGGGGCAGAATACAGAAAGATCATAGACTTAGAGTTGAAAGGGAAACTCTAATCCCTTTATTTGAACAAAAAAAAAGGAAACTCAGGACCACAGAGATTTGAACAATTAGGAAAGATCACACAGAACTCAAAGCAGGGCTAAGAATTTCAGAGAAAAAAGTAGATAGTGGATATAACTTCTATGGGGATGGTGAACAGAAGAGGTGAAATAATAACCCCCAGTGACTTAAAACTCAGAACTACTAGCATTATTACCTTATTGCAATAGGCCATGAATGCTTGCTTCAAAGATGACCAAAGCAAACAAAAGTGATTTTCTTTTTGCAATAGACAAAGTCCCAGTTTGCTCTTTTTTCTTCCTGTAGTCCTGGTTTAACACAAGCTTATATCATTGTTGATCTATAGAATCAATTTTCTTTCCCTTTACTGAATGTAACTACTTTTAAAGCAATGAAATATCCAACAGGGGATCTATGTTTCTCCTCATGTTCTCTGGAGACTATGATCAGAGGGACTGAAGAGTAACACCTTTGATTTGCCAAATAGATATCTTTTGACCCTGGTTTTCTCCTTAGCTTGATAAAACTGGTTGGATAATTCTACATGGCTAAAGTGAAGACAATGTTTCCTTGGATTTTGATTAGTTCTGGGTACTCTGTGGTAAGAAAAATCTGTAGATCACAAGGAGAGAAGGCTTTAAGTTTGTCATGGGTAGGCCATAGATTGAGAGCTGGAAGAGACCTTAGAGTTATCTAGTCTAATTCCTTCATTTCATTATTTAAAAAAAAAGATCTTTCTATCTATCCATCCATCCATCCATCTATCTTTCTGTCAATTTGTTCATCCATCTATTTCACTTCAAGGTTTACAAAGTTCTTTATATTTAACATCTCATTTGATCATCACAACAAGCCTACAGTGTAGGTGTAATAATTAATCTTCATTTAATAGGTTGAGAAAACTGAGGCTGAAGTTAAGTGACTTGCCTAGGGACACACACAAAGTAACAGTAATTGAATTCAGCTCTTCCAGACTCCAATTTCAGCTTTCTAGCCACTTTCCATTCCCTTCATTTTAAACATGGAGAAACTGAGGAACAGAGGAGTTAAAGTGATTTGCCTAAAGTCACATGGGTAACAAGTAGCCAAGCCAGTATTTGAACTCAGGTCTTATGACTCCAAGTTCATTACTCTTTACATTCCCCATGCTGCCTCTTTCCTGATTTAATTATTGAATTATTTTATTCCTTAGGAACAATCTATCAGCTGTGGCCTTGAGTGTTGAAATCACAAATTCAGGCAAGTGATTATTCAGGGCTGTATTTTGGAGGGAGTCCAGAAAAATTGTTTAATTGGCATTGGGAACTCCCTAGCAAAATTTCTAGTTCAGTAAAAATCCTACATATTCACAAAAAAGAATTTCTAAAAGTTCTAAGTTTAATTTTTAATAATGTCTCTAAATTAAAGATATGCCAAAGCCTCTAGAACCTCAGTTTCGTTATCTGTGAAATGGGGATGGAATTGACAATGTCAGAAGTCCTTGCAATTCTAAATCCATAATCCAAAGTGTTGAGGATTGATCAATGAGGAGAGTATTGGGCCTGGACTCCGGAAGATAGGAGTTCAAACCTGGCCTTGATTGATGTTTGTCCTTCATTTTTTTTTTTTGCAAGGCAAATGGGGTTAAGTGGCTGGCCCAGGGCCACACAGCTAGGTAATTATTAAGTGTCTGAGATAGGATTTGAACTCAGGTACTCCTGACTCCAGGGCTGGTGCTCTATCCACTGCACCTCCTTCCTGCCCCTTGTTCTTCATTCTTGAAGAAGACTATGACATCAAGGAGGTGATGCCATGACAAGCACATGAATTGGATTTGAGTGAGGGGGTGCTGTGCTAAATCACCAGCCTCACTTTCTCCTCCAGAGCCATCTGAGTCCAATGGCCAAATATGAATCAGAACAACTAGAGATGCCCGAAGGAGAGGCAATCAGGGTTAAGTGATTTGCCTAAGGTCACACAGTTAATCAAATGTATGAGGTCAGATTCAAACTCCCATCTTTCTTACTCCAAGGACAGTGCTTTATCTACTGTGCCACCTAGTTCCCCCAAATCTGACCTTAGATACTTAATAGCTATGTGACTTTGGTTTGGTCACCTAACTACTGTACGCCTTAGCCTTCTCAACTGTAAAATGGGATTAATAATAGTGGTATATATGCTTAGCCATTTCCCAATCAAAGGACATCTACTTTGTTTCTAATTCTCTCCAACTACAAAAGGGTTTCTAAAAGCATTTTTGGTGTGTGGGACTTTTATTTTTGACCTTGATTTCTTTTTATCATTGCCTAGCAGTAGAATTTTGGGGTCAGATAGTATGAACATTTCACTCACATTCTTCACATAATTCCTCTTCATTTTCTGGAAGAATTGAGCAAATTTCAAGCTTCACCAAAGTTACACCAGAGTGTTCGTTGTCCCACAACCTTCCAAAGAATATCATCTGCTTTAAAGGAACTTTTGCATCAAAGTAATCAGACCCTCCTGGCTATACATAGCTGCCAACTTCCCAAACCCAGTTTATCAACTGTTAGGATTCCATTTGGACCAGGTTCTTCTCAATGGACTGGGAACCCAACCTGTATCTTCTTGTACCTGAATGACCCATTGGGGCTGCCTTGTGGAACAACATGGGTAGGAATCTCAACTTTGCTACTTCTTGGAGATGGGGTAAGTGTCTTAAACTCTTCAGGTCCCAGTTTACTCATTTGTAAAATGAGATTGTTGGGATCTTCATTCCTGCCATCTCCCCCTCCACAAGTGAATGCTGTTTAATGACAATGATCAGGAAGAAAAGAGCAAATGTACTTCCTTTCCCTGCTTTTGCAAACTAAATGTGGACTACTATACATTCTATCAGATTTGGCTTTATATATTAATTTTGTTGATCTGTTTCTTCTTTCCTTACTATCTTCCTTTCTTCTTTTCTTTCTTCTTTCTCTACTTCTTATTTCCTTTTTTCTTCTCATTTTTCTCTTCCCTCTCTCCCTTCCTTTTTTTCTTTTCTTTTCTCTTTTCTTTCATCACTTTCTCCCTCCTCTGCATCCTTTTTTCTTTTACTCCCTCACTTCCTTTTTGCCTTATTTTTCCTCCTCCCTCCTTCCCTTCCTTTCTACCTCTCTCTCCCTTCCTCTGTCCCATCTTTCTCTCCCTGACTCTTTTCCCTTCTTCTTTCTCTGTATCTCCCTCCCTTCCTACCATCCATCTTTCCTTCCTTTCATTTTTCTTTTTCTTTGTTATAAAGAATTTCTGGGAAGGTGATGAATGAATATATGTGGTTATGAAATTGATGTAAAAACATCACTTCATTTTTAAGTGAAGGAATTGAGCTAGCTGATGCATAAGTTCTTATCTATTTCTAGCTTCAAGGCTATGGTCCTTTGAACCTTTCCCAGACAATAGATTATTTTTTTTTAATTTGTTCTAGGAACTAGGCTAGATAAATGTAAAAAAAAAATTAAATATGTCCCATTTCCTCCCACAAATGAACTGCAATCTATGATCCAGGTTAATCAAATCAATTATACTACCTAAGTTTATTAGAAATAATTCTTTGATTGTGGGAAATATATATTTTGTCACAAGGAATTGAAATTTAGCCGTGAGAATGACCAATTCAACTCTGGTTACTTACTAGCCCTACCACAAATCACTTAACCTCTCTCTGTTCCAGTGTTCCTATTTGCGAAATGGAGATAGTAAGTCTAGTCTCATTTATCTTTCAGGCTTCTTTGAGAATAAACTGAGATAACATAAAAGTACTTTGAAAACTTAGAAGCCCAGTGTAAATATAAGGGGAGATTATCTTTCCTGTATCAATAGCCTATATTTACATACTCAGTTAGGAAAAAGCAATGGGAACATTTGATTGTGGCTGCTAAAATCTCATATCAAATTTAATAGTTGAGCTTTGAAATCCAATGAGAATATTCTTAATACATAATTAACTTCTGATTTTCCTCAAGATGTTGTAAAGACTTGGAGTGAATTAAGATAATCTTAGTATGAGTATACCTGCTCTATCTGCAATTATTGTGATACCAGAGGAGAGCTGGGCCTTCATGAATAAACTCTTGTCTTGAAATGTTTATATTCCAGTTCATAGTGTGGACCAAAGATTAATTCAGCATGATGCATGCAGGAAAAAGATCCTGAGCATTGGGTAGGAAAGTGGAACTCTGGGATAACAAGAATTCCTACTTTGATGACTGTTGCTGCTTAGAGTGTTTGCTTTCGGTGTAATGTTCTTCACTTGTGCTCTTGATCATATAGAGAGGTCTCGCGTTTGCACAAACAGACTGAGGGTGAAACTGGAGGAATTGGCAACTTCATTGGAAGAAGAGCCAAGTGAAATGTGAGGAGAAGTGAGTAAGAGAACAAATGGGAAAATAATATCAGGGAATTATCTTTCTGAAGACATTGTAAGGGGAGATGGGTAAAAAGAGGGAGAAGTAATTATGTCCAGTTCTTTAGCTCAAAGCTAAAGGTTGATGGGAACACCTTGTCCAGAAGTCAAAATCCACTAAGTGAGCACAGAGATCATTGACCCAAAAGATGTGTCTGCTGCAGAACAAATACCCTTCACTTGAGGATCCTAGTCCTCCAACCAACCCTTCTGCACCAGTTGCATGTCCTTGACACTCTCATACTCTATGATCTAGTCAAATTGACTTATATTTCGGCTTCTTGCTTCATTTGACCATCATCAACATGGGGTACATTGACTATTCCCATGCCTAGAACTGAATCCCTTGTGTTCCTTTAAATGTCTTCTCAAAGAGCATCTTCTCCAATCTTTCCCAATTTATTCAGCATCAATAAAATTAATTTTGTTAATTTTTTATACAATTCACACACACACACACACACACACACACACACATATATATAATTCTCTCAAAGTAACTTCTCAAGGGAGGCACTTGAAGGCAGAGGTGGCTTCATATTCTACCTTTGTATCTTCAGTTATAACAATTATTATAAATGATTATTGATTGTTGATAATATTTCAGATCTGAAACAGATTTTATGTATCACCTAATCTAATTCCTTCACAAATTGAAGCTCAGAGAGATTAAAAACACATAGCTTCCTGAAGTGGAAATGAAAATTTTTGCACTCTAGACAAGGGTAATAAAATGTATCTGGGACAAATTCAGTTAGGTGATAGTATAGAATAAAATCAAAGAGAGACCTTGGACCTTATTAGATGCTCATCCATATAGCAGGAGATCCATAGAGACCTTGGGACATGCAGAAGATGATGAATAGGAGATGATTATTAGGGGAAGAGGTTAGCTGACTTAATTCTGACTGCCAATGGATTACAAAGCACTGTCCAATCTTCTCTCTGCATTTTTGGGTAACTCTGACAGCGAGTCAGAAAATGAACCCAGGGCTTCTGGCTCTCAAGTCACTGTCCCCACTGCCTGGCTTCTCATCGGTGAATAGGTAGTTATTCCCTAGTATGTGACTTCCTCATGTACAAGTAGGCAGAAGGACCCAGCAACAGGGACTCTGATAAGAGATGAATTCCTGGGAAACAGGACTCAGTAATGACTTCCCAGCAGCTCCCTTGATAAGGCAATTTCAGACTGATAAGGTTCTCTCTTCTTGTCTCCAGAAACCACTTTGGTTCAAAGGCAAAGAAAACAGCAGCAACAACAACAAAAAAGGCAGCCATAAAAGCAAAAAAAAAAAAGTTCCCCTGGAATTGGCTGACTTTTCTCCTTTGAAAAAGGATTTGACTGATTTTGGTTCAGGAAACCAGACCTTTTCTTTTCTGAAATCTCTAGAACAACAAATATGTTTTTTTTTTGGTATGTGGCTGTCATTAAAAACTCTGAATGACTTGGCCACTGGGGGGCGGCAAGAGATAATCTTACATTTCCAAGAGTCACTTTTGACTTTTTCCACCCTGATTCTCTTTCCTCCCTCCAACCCCACCACCAATGAACTGATATGATAGTCAAGTTCTTCAAATATATCCCTTTGTGCAGATTAAATTGGATTTTGGCTGCCTGTCCATGATTCTGAATTTTCAAAGGCCAATTTCTTAGAATAATTGAAAAGCACTACATTTCATATTCAGTCACTGAATCAATATTTTTAGTCAAGTTTACATTAACCTGCACACTTTTAAAGGGAATAACAAGGGAGAAGAGTATTTGCTCATCATAATTCAAAAATTAGACCCCATTATCACCATAGATATGCATGATCTATTCCTGGCAAAAAAGATTTCAATAGCTTTTTAAAGTAACCCCTTCCAATGAGAAAAATGTTATTTTAAAAAATGTCATTTTCAATTCTTTCCCTGAAGTTTGACTTGAAAGCTCTTGAAACTGAGAAATAGTAACAGATTAGGAAGATGGTAAAACAAGAAAGGATAT
This sequence comes from Macrotis lagotis, assembly GCF_037893015.1. Taxonomy (NCBI): domain Eukaryota; kingdom Metazoa; phylum Chordata; class Mammalia; order Peramelemorphia; family Peramelidae; genus Macrotis; species Macrotis lagotis. The sequence goes on along the minus strand of NC_133665.1, from coordinate 158,409,341 downwards.
TCTACATTTATATTCTCCTGTGAATATCATCCTTGGAAGTATTGTGCAGAATAGAGAAAGCATTAGATTTGGGACTGAGGTCATAAGTTTAAATCCCAGTTTTAGCCACTTATTCCTTATGTCATCAGTTGATGACTCTGAAGTTGTTTCCTGATATACAAGAAAAGGGTCTTGGATCAACTTCCAGTTTTCAAGCTATGATTGAAATAATTTAGGAAGCACTTGGAATATTTTCCCCCTGTCCACCCATGAAGTGCACCTCCCTTGAAGCCTTCCTATGGAGTAGTTAGGACAGAGAACCAAAACATAGAAGAAGAGAATATAACAAATGTGAGAATAGGTTTCTTCCAGGGTTGTAATTTCAGTCCTTAATGTATTGTTCTTTAAAATTACAATTTTTAAAATCTTACACTCTTTATTATTTCTTTCTCTCCTCCCTTTGATTTTTCCTACCTGCCTACTCCATTTTCATTTTGTTGTAGCTCCTTCACTTTTCATCATCTCCATTCAATTCTTTCCCTGGGTCCAAAATAGCAAACTGGGTCCATTGTATCCATTACTAATCATCTTTGAAGGTAGAGGATGTCACAAACAAGAATCTGAAACTCTGCTGTTAAGAGAGGTCCTTTGTAAGATTAGCCCGTGGTTCCTCTTTCATTCTAATCAAGGATGTGGGTTCCTCTTAGTTTAAAGAACCATCATACATTCATAGATTTTGACCTGGAAGGGATCTTAGAGAGACCCCTCTTATTTGACAGTTGAAGAAACTGAGACCTACAGAGATGAAGGGACTTGACAAAGGTAACATAGCCATTTAGGATCAAAGGACAATAGATTTTGGAGTTGGAAAGGACTTCAAGGACCATCTAGCCAAACTCCCTTATTTTCCTTGAAACCAGGCCTCCATGATATTTCCCAACCATCTCTTTTCCACATAGTCCTTTCCAGTCCTTCTTTAAGTACATTTCATCCCCTCCTCCTTTCCCAATAGAATATAAAATTCTTGAGGACAGGCAATCGATTGTATCCCTTAGATTCAACACACAATAAATGCTTATAATCTGTCTTTTTTTACCTAGTGTTGTCAAAATAATTTACCTAGATGTAAGTCAAACATTTGACAAAGTCTCTCAAGTTGAGCTACAAAAGATGGAGAGATGAAAGATAATAATACAATTTGTTGACATGGAGGTGGTTAGATGGTCTTAAATAAAGTATAAAAGACAGTTAACACTTTGTTGGGGCAGCTAACCATTAACAGGGGAAAGAGTCCCCCACAACCTCTGAGGGGTTGGAGTTTTCCTAACAATTGATGTAGATTTTAGCTCTCAAAATGTTTAGTAGATGGTCCTCATGAGTTTCTATGAATGAAAATAACCCAGTGGTCAACTTTCTGTTGAATATGGTCTCAGAACTCAGGCTGCTTGTCTCCTGAGTTTCCAAAAATAGTTTATTTCCTGGCCCATTTTTATCATCTTTGCAACTTGGCAGGAACTCCCAGAGCTTTCTGTCTAATGGCATAAGCTTTCAGGAAGCAAAGGTCACTCCCACAGGTATCCAAAGACTATAGACTGGGTGTTCTTACATGCCTGAGGTTGAAGACTGCCATTAGACCTTGGGCAATGGCAATTCTAAATCATCCTAAGGTGTGTCCTAAACTAGTTTACAGTCATCTTCAGGCCAGGATGAGAATAGGAGCGCTTCATGGGACGAGAAACAGGAAAGAAATTCTCAAATCAACAGATTGAGTTTGGGGCATACCAAAGGGCAAGCAAAACAGGGTCAGGTGAAGAAGGTAAAGCTCCCATAGGGTGTGTAGTCACCAGGATGCAGTGTCCTCTGAAAAGGATTGGTTACTTTTTATTTGTATTATTCTTGCTACCTAGGTTTGGGGAGACAGGTAAACTGGTGGCGCCATGGATAGAGGACTCGACCTAGAGTTAGGAAGATATGAATTTAAACTTTCACCTCAGGCATCTCCTAGGTATGTGACCCTGGGCAAATTACTTAGCATCCGTTTCCTTTAATCTACTGGAGAAGGAAATGTCAAACTTCTCCAGTATCCTTGTCAAGAAAACTCCATGGAGGGAGGGGGGAGGGAAGAGAGGGGGGTAGAAAAATGTGGAACTCAAAAGCCTGCAAAAGGATGAATGTTGAAAAGTATCTTTGCTTGTAATTTGAAAATGAATACATTCATTTTGAAAAAAAAGCGAGAAGAAAACCCCCATTGACCATATGGTCCATAGTGTCATGAAGAGTCACAACAACTAAATGTGGAACTTGTTTCACTGCCCATGAACCCTTTAAATTTTAGGCAATTAGAATAAAATTCTGGTTACTCTCCTTTAATCTAGTTAGAGCAGCTGGGTGGTTCAATGAATTGGGAGCATTGGACTTGGATTCAGGACCTGTGTCTATTTTTTTTGCCTCAAATACTTGCTCGTTGTATGACCCTGGATAATTCATCTAACTTTAGTTTCCTCATCTGTTCATTGGATAAAAAATAATACAAGTTTGTTGTGCAGATCAAATAAGCTAATATATCTATATCTATATATCTATAACTATTTATACATAAATAGGTATATTTATGTATATATTAAAACATCTTTCAACCCTGGAAGCACAGATTTATAATAATTCTTATTATCTCTAGACATATAAAGTATATATAGAGTTCAATGTTTATGTGTTTATGTTCATGCGCATCATTTAATACTCAGAGACTTTAAAAAACTATATGACCCACTGATGCATTTTGGTCTCTTCATCAGAAAACAAAAGAAAAGAAAAAAGAAGCCTCCCACAGAGCCTGGGCAGAAAGTTGGTATTCACTGTGTTTTCTCAGCCTAGCAGGTGGGGCTGTGGAATAGTCAGCCAGCCAGAGGTATGCAGCCCAGAGAACTGGAAAGTTGATATATGCAGTCGATTCTCTGCCCCTCTCCCTCCAAAGGGCAGGAAGAGTGGGCATGTGGAATTTAGACCAGGGGAATTGATTTCTGGGAGATTTCTAATTAGCTGAGAAGGAGATACTTATTCTATAACCAGAGAATGGATCTATACTTACTGAGTATGAGAGATGAGAACCTTGGGCTTCTGAATGAATGATTGCAGCTTTGGGAAATAATTATGCTTTTCAAAATTCATCTGAATTTGTCCTTGTTGGGGAGAGGAGGGAAGGATCAGGCACCTAGCCTAGAGAGTGGAGCTGTAGAGTCTAAATGTGTTTCTGTGGGAGAGGGGCATCTATAAAAATGTATTGGTTGGGTTAGATCAAGGCTTCAGGACTCCTTATGGAGACCTGGTGGTAGAATAAATCCAAAGGATAGAGTTCATCTACACACTATCCCTTAATGTTTATTGTCTAAGACACTTATACACTGTTGGTGGAGCTGTCTGTTGCTTCACCCATTTTGAGAAAGAATTTGGATTTATACTAATAAAGTCAGTAAAGTATACATATGCTTTGATCCAGTGATTCCATGTCCAGACATATAGACATATAATCTAAAGAGGACTGTGCTTTAAGGAAAGACCCCATGTATATAGAATTATTTTTAGCTTGTACTTTTTGCAGTAGCAAAGAACTGGAGGTAAAGTTAGTGTTATAAATTGAATAATAGAAATATATATATACATATATATATATACATATATACATATATACATATATATACATATATATATACATATATACATATATATGCATATATATATGTATATGTATATATATGTATATATGGCATAGTGGATACAACAATATATTTGAGTCAAGAAGAGCTAAGTTGAAATGTGGCTCCAGATGCAAAAGATGTGTCTCTTGGCAAATCACTTAACCTCTCCTCCTCAATTTCCCCAACTGTAAAAATGAAGATGATTTTGTGACTTTGCATTTTCTTCCCAGGATTGTTGTGAGGATCTAATAAGATATTTATCAAGCATTTAACAAAGTGGAGCCCCTAATGAGCACTATATAAATGTTAACTCATTGTTATTAGGCTAGAAGAAGGGACAAATAGGCAGAACTGAGAAGCATTTGAGAGAGCCCATATGAACTGGTGTGGGATCAAAATAAGCTAAACCAGAAGGCCAAGAAATAACAATGCCCTACAATGAAAACAATTGAAAGACTCTCAGATTCTCACATGATGAGCTTCTAAAGCTAATAAAACATTGACGAAATGTAATGAAAAACCATGTTTCCCAATGGATAATAGGTTTGGAATGGGGCTTACATTTTCAGACTTGGTCAGTAGGTTCATTTGGTTGATTTGATTGCACTTATTTCTTTTAAAGGTTCACCCCCCCCCCCCCCCCCCGTAGGGGAGAGAAGGGGGGAATGTTGGGAATTGACGGTAATGATAATTAAAAAAACAATGGAAAAAATGCCATGAACTCTTAAATCTGGAATATCTTTCCCCATATCCTTGAAGAAGCAAAATCTCTTCCATTGCTTTTCTGGCAAGAGAGCCCTTGAGGGAAAGCAAAGAAAGCCTCCTTTCTCATACACAAGATAGAAGATAGAGACTCCAGTGGTCAAAAAAGAAATCATGGTAGATTTTTTTTTCTGCCACACAAAGAAGAAAACCTAAGAGTGCAAGTCTTCCAGTGACTCAAGATAGTTGAGGTTTATGGACAATCCAAATATCCCTGGAGAAGTGTACTTGAAGGAGCGCAATTCAATTTCCCTCTATCAAGTAAACTATTAGGAGCAGTGGGGATCACATAGCCTTGGCATTTCCTCTTGGGATCAAGGTTCAGGATTGTGTAACAGATCTAGAGATCAGACCATCACTGTAAGGCCCCTTATTTTACAGAGGAGGAAACTGAAAGCCCAAAGGATTAAATGACTTGGCTGGGATCACATGGCTAATCACTACCTGAGATGGAGCTGCAACTTGGTCTTTTTAGTTCTAAGCCCTGTCCTGGTTGCTATCCTAATAATCTGGCAGGTTTGAGGAAAAAAGCCCCACATCTCCCCCAAATCCTCTTTCAGTGTAAGATGAAGCCCCCATGGATATCCCCTCAGAATCCCTATCTCAAAACCCACCCATTCAGATTTTTTCATGGTATAAGACCCCCCCTTCTAAATAAGGATCCCTGTCTCTGTCTTCTGTAAATTTCAAGAAGCACTAAATCTTACCATCCACCCTGGGAATGGAACTCTGAATTCTACCTGTCTCCTCTCCCACAGTTAGAATGTGAGAGCTCTTTGAGACTGAGGACTGTCTCTTCTATTTATATTTCCTGTGCTTGGGGATTAATAAATGTAAAAGTTTGATCAATACCCTTACATTTCATTTTGTGTGATTTGGCAGGGTCCATGAAACTTTGGATATCTCCAACAAAACAGAATCCATCAAAGCCATGTGCTTACAGTCTGTTCCATGAATAATACAGCTTTCCGATATCTATCCTCTCAATTCTGTCCTGAACCTTTTTGCTACAAATCTCTCCATTGCTTTCCAACAGCTAGATGGCACATTGGATAGAGCATTGGCCTTGGAGTCAAGAGGAGGGATGGGAATGGGAAGCCAGTCTCAGACAGCTGACACTTACTAGCTGTGTGACCTTGGGTAAATCAATTAACTCTGATTGCCTCTCTGCAAGGGCTTCTCTGGTCATCCTGATTCTTATCTGGTCACTGAATCCAGATGACTAGAGGAAAAAAGTGAGACTTATGAATTAGCACGACCCTCCCTCACTCAAATCCAATTCATGTACTTGTCATGGCATCACCTCCCTGATGTCATGGTCTTCTCTGAGAATGAAGGACAAATATTCATACTTACCCATTGCTTTCTTCTAACCCCTGCCTCTGTTTCCCTCTGTCTCTCTTTCTGTCTCTCTGTCTCTCTGTCTCTCTGTCTCTCTGTCTCTTTCTCTCTCTCTCTCTGTCTCTGTCTCTCTCTCCACACTCATATTTATATAGTGCATATTTACAAAAGTTATTTATTCTGCATATTTCTTCTGTGAGGTTACACTGCTTCCCCCATTTTATAGAAGGGAAAACTGAAATTAGCTGTACTGTCCATTAAAATAATGAATTTTTGTGGTGGTGTTTAAGTTCTGGGTTTCCTGATTCAAAGTCTCTCTAATCTCTACATTCCCATTTCTTCTAATTTAGCTGTAGCTTTCTAAATAACCAGCAAGAGGTGTCCTCACCCTTTGAAATGCTCAGATAAGTCATTACCATGAGGGAGGTCAGCTAATTCATAAGCTCTTGCAGTGGTTTTTCCTTATGGAAGGAGCTTGCTCAGGTGTTCTTTGGATAACAGATGGAACAGAAGATGCTTTGCAAAGTTTCATTTTGTGGATTGGATTTGAATCTCATGCCATTGCTTGCTATAGGTGGAGAAAAATCAGTTGGACTCCTTAGAAGCTGTCTTTCCTCTGAAGTACCACTTAACATATTCTATTGCTAGAAAATGCATTTGCATTTTCTCTCTGGTCCCTTAGATTATCTGTGAACCTCACAGTTAGTTCACAAGTTGGGATCCCTACTGTGGTTCCCTCTCCATTTTTTTTGTTATTCTGTTATCCAGAACATGATGAATGACTGAAGAGCCTGGGTTTTGAATTTCCTCCTTTTTTGCAGTGTGAATGCTGCTGTGAAGATAAAACTCTTAAAGAAAATCTTTTCTACTGTGCTAATGGTTCACATAGCCTCCACATCTCTTGTTTCCACTAAGGGTCAGCTAGATGAGTCCTGTCTCCTGCTCTTAATCCATTTTTTAAAAATTTTGATTTGCAAATACTCATCACCAAGGAGCTACCCAGCTATTAAGGACTAACACTACTTGGTATTCCTTCCTCATTCCTGTATTAACAATCACCTTCTAATGATATGGGAACCACTTGCAAGTGACCTAAGGTGAATTATTGTATTCTGAATCCGTATGGAAGGCATAATCAGACCAGTGGGAATGAGAACATTTTTTTCATCTTGATTCCTTTAAGTTTAAATGGCTTTTCCTTTACTGGAGCCAAGTACATTTCCCCAGTCAGAGAAGACATCTACTTTCTGAATTTCTAAATCTCTATAGGGTTGATGTCTTTTCTTTTCTTTCCTTTTTTTAAAGGAACATTTGAAATTCAGTATCTTTGTGAAAGATTCCAGGGTCAGACATGCTCTTAAAATTTTGCAACTTTTTGTACTTTGATACCCTGATGGTGCCATTATCTTACTGAGTGGGGAGGGCACTTTTGCCACCTGTATAGCTGCATCACTGCATCATTCCTTCATAGTTCATGAGATTCTTGTCCATAGAATTCTGTAAATTCTCTTTAGAGATCCACAGCATGGTATCCCCTGGTTACTTACTTTGTGAGTCCTCTAATAGCATAGGGGCCATCCACTCATTATGCTGCCTTCTCACTCCATGACCAACCTCCCTACTGAGGATATGATGTGTTACTTCTTCTATGCTAACTTGCTTCTATATTGTTAGGCCAACTCAATGAATGGTTTGGGACTCAGTTTTCTTATGTGTAAAATGAGGGCATTTAGCCTACCTGGCTCTTAGGTTCCCTTCTAGCTCCAGATACAAAATTCAGCTCTATATTTTAAATTGGTATTCTTTTTTCTGTAATAAATATCCTGAGTGATATCTAAAGTGTATATCTGAATGGAGGAAGAGACTAGGTGAGACTAATTTTTGAAAATTACATGAGAAAGACATAAGGGGGGGGGCGGAGCCAAGATGGTGACAAGAACTGATCATGTCTTAGGTGCTCTCTCATAAAACTCATAAGCTAAGGATTCTAACTAAATTTTTGAGAGACAGAAGCCACAGAGGGACCCAGTGAGGCAGTTCTCATACTCAAGGTAACTTCTAAAAGAGCAGAAAGGCTCTGCTCCCCCGGGGTCGGAGGGGTGGCCCACCAGAGGGGTGGCCCATCAAAGTGAAAGAACTTCAGCCTCCCGGAGGCAGCCCCAGGGTGCTAGGAGCTGCAGCTCACAGCAGCGGGGGAGTCTACTGAGCTGCGCCCCGGGGAACACTGGGCACAAATTGGGGGAATAGGGGAGGGACCTCTGCCAGAGTGAGCATGTGTTGCCCAACCCTCAGGGCACACAGCGAGCAGTGTGGTCTGTTGGCAGCCTAGATCCGGAAACAGAAGCAGGCAGAGTGGGTAAGCAGGAGCCCCCAGGGGATGAGCTCATTGAACCTAGGGAGGGGAGAGAAGAGAAAGAGACTGCTGAGCTCTGTCCCTGGAACAGGACTCTGGGGTTCTGACCATATTCAGATCCTGATCACAGTCTAGGCCCCCCAATAGAACAGCAGGGCCCCCCTACCTCAGCCCCATGGCAGAGGGGGGTGCCTATGGTCATTCACACACCAGGAGGGAGGACAGAGCCTCACACAGTGAGACCCATGTGGGAGTGTCCCAAAAGCTCAGGAAGCACCCCTAAAACAGGCTTAGGCTGGGAAAATTGAGCAAGCAGAGAAATAAGAGGAACACCATTGAGAAATATTTTGCATATAAGCCCAAGAAGGATCAAAATACTCAGTCTGAAGATGAGGAAGCACAAGCTCCTGCATCTAAAGACACAAAGAAAAACGGAAATTGGGCTCAGGCTATGACAGGGCTCAAAAAAGACTTTGAAAATCAAATGAGGGAGTTAGAAGGAAAAACTGGGAAAAGAAATGAGAGAGATGCAGGAAGAACATGAAAATTAACTCAGCAGCCTAGTCAAGGAAGTCCAAAAAAATGCTGAAGAAAATAGCATGCTAAAAACCAGCTTAGCTCAAATGGATAAAACAGTTCAAAAAGTTATTGAGGAGAAGAATGCTTTAAAAAGCAAAATTGGCCAGATGGAAAAAGAGATAAGAAAACTCTCTGAGGAGAACAAATCCTTCAGACAAAGAATAGCACTCAGCGAGACTGATGAATTTACCAGAAATCAGGAATCAATACATCAAAACCAAAAAAAAATGAAAAATTAGAAGAAAATGTGAAATATCTCATTGAAAAAACAACTGATATGGAAAACAGACTTAGGAAAGATAATTTAAAAATTATTGGACTACCTGAAAGTCATGATCAGGAAAAGAGCCTTGACATCATTTTCAAAGAATTACTACAGGAAAATTGCCCTGATATTCTAGAAGCAGAAGGCAAAATAGAAATGGAGAGAATCCACTGATGCCCCCAAGAAAGAGATCCCAAAAAACCAACCCCTAGGAATATTATAGCCAAGTTCCAGAACTCCCAAGTCAAAGAGAAAATATTATAAGCAGCCAGAAGGACACAGTTCAAATATCATGGAGCTGCAGTCAGGATCACACAGGACTTAGTAGCAACTACATTGGAAGCTCATAGGGCTTGGAATATAATATACTGGAAGGCAAAAAGCTTAGAATGCAACTGAGAATCAACTACTCAGCAAGGCTGAATGTCCTCTTCCAGGGAAAAAGATGGACTTACTATAAACCAGGAGAATTTCAAATGTTCCTGTTGGAATGGCCAGAGCTGAACAGAAGGTTTGATCTTCAGATACACGACTCAGGTGAAGCATGGAGATTGGAGGAGAGGGGGAAAATATGAGGGACTTAATGATGATGAACTGTGTGTATTCCTGTATAGAAAAAATGACACTGATAATACTCATATGAACCTTCTCAGTTAATAGAGCAGGTAGAGGGAGCTTTTATAGTTGAATCACAGGAGAATGCTGAATTTGAAGATAAAATATGTTGTAAAAATGGAGTCAATAGAAAAAAAGGGAAATGTGATGGGAGAAAGAAATAGGAGAGGGGGAATAGGTCAAGATATCTCATATAATAAGTTTTTTCTTTATTACAATGAGCTATTGCAGTGATATGGAAGGGGGGAAGGCAAGAGGGAATGAGGGAATCTTTGTTCTCATCAGAGGTGGCTAGGAGAGGAAACAGCATATATACTGAATGGTGTATAGGCATCTGGAGTAAGAAGGGGGAGGGGGACAGGAGAAAGGGGGGGGATGTGAGTGATGGATGAGAGGATGGACCATGGGGTGGGGAGTGGTCAAATATAATGCATTTTCTTTTTTACTTCTTGCAAGGGGCTGGGATTGGATGGCCTGTCCAGGACCATAGGGCCAGGTGGATGCTGGGCCTAAGGGGTTTTAGGGGTGCTTGGGGCTTCTTGGCCCCAGGACCAGGGATCTGTATGCTACACCACTCAAGTGACCCTACAGCAGAGTCAGAGTGAAAGGATAGAGAAAATATAGTACATGGTAGTGGAGAAATAAGAAAGGAGGGAGTTGTGATCAGCAATGGCAATGGTGGAAAAATATGGAAGTAACTTTTGCCATGGACTTATCATAAAGAATGTGATCCACCCGTGACAGAGTTGTTGGTGTTGGAACAAACACTCAAGCACATTATTTTATTATTATTACTTGGGGGGGGGGTTCAGGGCAAATGGGGCTGGGTGGCCTGCCTGGGGCCACATACCAGGGTGATCGCTGGGTGTCTGGGGCCGGATTCGGACCCAGGTGCTTCTGGCTCAAGGGCCAATGCTCTGTCTGCCACCCAGCCACCCCTACTATTATTACTATTTTATTTTATTTTATTTTGGGTGTTTTTTTTCCTTCTTTCTTTTGGTTTTTGCAGGGCAGTGGGGTTCGGGTGGCTTGCATGTGACACAGCTGGGTGATTGTTGGGTGTACAGGGCCGGATGTGGGCTCGGGTGCTCATGGCTCCAGGGCTAGTGCTCGTCTACTGCGCCACCTGGCCATACCTACAATTATTACTATTATTGTTTAATTTTAATTTTTTTCTCTCCCCTTTACTTTATCGCTCAAGCAAGTCTATATTTATGGGGGGAGGGGGTATTTCATTTACTCTTAAACAAGAATATTTTATTAATGTTAAAAAATTTGTACAAAATGAGAATAAATATTAAATAAAATAAAAAAGTTACATGAGATGATAAGTTTTTGGTTTCTTCTTCTAAAAATGAAATGAAACTGTAGATCTAGGTCATCTCTATGGTCAAATTATGCTAACATAACAAGTATTTATCAGGGGTTATAAAGGGTCAGCACTGAGCTAAGGGTTTGGTTTACAAAGAAAGGGAAAAATAAAAAAGGCAAATCACCATTACAGCAAAGCCATGCCTTCTCTCAAGGAACACAAATTTTTTTGGTCTAGAGTCTGGGAATCCTCACTCATCATATCCTCATTGCTGGAATGATTGCAGCATTCAGTTGATGTTCATGGAATCCCAGATGCCATGTCTATTGGGGGAGGCAACATGCTAACCACAATTGACAAATAAAATATATATGGATAAATGAGATAATCTTAAAGGGAAAGTGCTAAGATTAAACACTTATGATATGATGTCACATGGCATGAGATGACACAAAATAATAAAGCATTAATTAGATCCTTACTATGTATCAGACTATCCTTCCCCATTTTTCGTACCAATGCCATAGGGCTGCCAATTAGGCAACATCATGTTCGGGATTAATTAAAACTGGAGGTGATCCAAGAAGCAATGGGAAGATGCATGGTACATTTAAATTGACTGCAATATAATCACCAGATTGGTTCTAGGTTTTAATCATTATAGCTAGGTCTCAAGGAGTTCAAATAATACAGCCTCTGAAGTGGTCTTATGTACTTGAATTCATACTATTTAAAGTTATAATTATGAATAATATGGCGATTAGTTCCAGCCTAATGGAAATAGGCAGTGAGAATTTGAACAATGAATCTCTTCTGTCTGCCATTTGCTTAAACCCCCACTGGCTGTATTCTCTTCATTTTAGAATCCTAGAATTAATATCCCACGTCTATTTCATTACTTAATGCTAGATATGCTTTCAGAAATGTATATATCTGGACTTTTGTGTTCAGAACTGTATATTTCAAAGAAATAACAGGAATAAAAACAGAAAATATTTTTCCCACATTTCATGGAGAATAATTTTCTGTATATATCTCTTTGACTGGGGGAGTGAGGATGAGGGCAAAAGGTACACCTAGACTAATAATAGATTAGTTCCTACATAGATTTTTCCCCTACAGATACATGTCCAAATACACATTCATGGACCCCCAGAAGTCATGGTTGAACTACCCAGCTGGATCAGAGACACTACCCCTAGTGCGTATAAAAGAGAATGAAAGAAGAGGATTAAGATTTGGGACTAATTTTATAGGGGCTGCATTAGCCTTGAGATGAGTGAGGGTTAGGATGTAAAAAAGAGGGTCCAAGTTCCTCCTCCCTTGGTACATAATGAGATTTAAGGGGTCTTCATTTATCCAAGATATAAAAGCACAAAGAACTCCCAGCAAATGTGGAGATACTAGAAGTTCTGACTATGTAGCCACTGGAAAAATGTTACCTTTAAGCCATTTTGTTAAACCAGAAATATTATCAAGAATCCATTAACTTTTTTTTTAGATTTTTTCAAGGCAAATAGGGTTAAGTGGCTTTCCCAAGGCCACACAGCTAGGTAATTATTAAGTGTCTGAGACCAGATTTGAACCCAGGTACTCCTGACTCTTAAGGCTGGTGCTTTATCCATTACGCCACCTAGCCGACCCAACTTTTAACAACATAGTAATTGTATATTGGGTATCTGGGGGAGAGACTGGCGTTACATCCTGAAAAACTTTACTAGGAATTAAAGCTATTCAGAAATGGAATGGATTACCTTGTAAGATGGTTATGTTCTTTTCCAAACTGGGAGTCTTCAAATTGATCACTTTTATCTGATGTTATAAAAGGGACTTTTGGTTAGGGATAGGTTGGGTTAGATGACTGAATTTCTATGACTTTTCTAGCTCTAAAATCATGCCCTTAAATTGAAATTCAGATTACACTTGCTATACACCCCCTATTAGAGAGGTAGTTGATTCAGGGTGTAAAAAATTGATTTTTTTTTTTTTTGGACACAGCCAAATATGTTTTGCTTGAATAGCATTTATCACAAGTTTGTTTTTCCCTTCCCTCCCCTTCTCTTCCCTTTCCTGATCAAATGCAAACTCCTTCTCTATTGACTTTTAAAGCCCTGAACAATCTGACCTTTTCTAATCTTACTCCTTATACCTTAGTCCTCTCCATCCACTGTGTGATCCGTGATACTTGCCTCTTTTGTGATTCCTTGAACTGGAAAGTCTATGTTTCAACCCTGTGCATTTTTTCTGACTATCTTCCATATCTGACATTTTCTTTCTTCCCTTCTCTACCTCCTGGCTTCTTTGGCTTCCTTCAAGTCTCAGCTAAAATCCAAATTTCTACATGGAGATATTCCTTATCCTTTTTAATGCTGTTGCTATCATGTCCAACCATTTGTGGCAAAGGTTTTGTTGGCAGAGATAGTAGAGTAGTTTGCCAATTCCTTCTCTAGCTCATTTTATAGTGGAGGAAACTTAGACAAATAGAGTTAAGTGACTTGCTTAGGTTCGCACTACTAATTATGGGGCAGTCAGGTGGCAGAGCAGATAGAGCACCAGCCCAGGAGTCAGGAGGACCTGAATTCAAATCTGACCTAAGACACTTAATAATGTCCTGACTGTGTGACTTTGAGCAAGTCACTTAACCCCATTGCCTTGCAAAAACAAACAAACCAAAAAAAAAGATAGTCTCCTTGGCAATTAAATAAAATAAATACCTTACCTCTTCTCAAGGTGATATTACGACAGTGGTTGGAACAAAGATATTGAAAAATCATAGGTATCTGAGATTTTTTTCCTCTATGAAAGATGATCTTTGGGTTAAAGAATGGACATAGTTGTACCATTTGTTGAGCAGCACAAACTAACATATTTTTTACTTAAATGCTTTGAATCAAGGAAAAAAATAATTCCATGTGAGTGGGAAAAAGCCCAAAGAACAAAACCCCACACTGCTGACTCACAGATGTGTGAACAAGATGTTTATAGCAGCTGTGCACTAAAGAAAGTTATTGCAAAGCTATCAATTTTCTATTTTTGTGTTAAGCGATTTATCAGTTGGATTCATCACTATTGTGCAAGCCATTTAATACAGCTCAGAGAAGAGAGAAAACACGTAGCTCCTGCCTCTCCCTATACTACATGAAGAAAGAGGTCTGTCTTGCTATCCAGAGCAACATTCCTTCATGCATTTAGGTGACCCTATTACCTTGACTTCACATTATGGCTGTTCATGAAGCCCAGGTGTTCACAGTAAAGACAACAGAAAAGCCACAACAAATGGAGCCCCTAGAAGAAAGTCAAAAATTACTGTTTTTAGACAAATTGCTCCCATAAGTAGGATTTAACAAAAAACTCTGGAATCCGTGATACTATAAGAAGCTAAAACTCCCCAAGACACTTTTCAAATGGAATGTTGCTTCTATTCATCTCAGAAGTTCACAGAACTTTGAATTTCATTAAGGTTTTTCCCAAGTAAGTCAATGAGACATCACCCACGTTGCATTTATGGGGATAATGTCACAGAGTGCTCAGGTAATGTCTGCACATTAAGTTATTCAGAAGACTGGCTGAGTTCATTGTTTCTTTTTCAAGAAAATCTCCAGGAGGCTATTAAATGGAATTCAAGGTAAAACATTTAACTACATTCATGAAAATAGGGTCTTTCAAGATGAAAGTATGAAAGAACCCTTCCTTTATTTTTAAGGAACAGATTTTTAACAGATTTTAATGAATTTAATATTAATTACATTTTAATTTTTTAAAATTTTTAGTGATTGTAAACAATGTTAATTTTTTAAAAAATTTAAAAACAGTGAAAAATATGGGCTGGAGATGTTGTTTCATCATTATCATTGTCATCCTCATCATTCATCACACTCCTGGAAGGGGAAGTTTGGTCACTCATACATATTGCAGCCTCTCCATGACTTTGTAAATCATCAGGTCATAGTTATTATAAGTTCAGAGTTGAAAGTGACCTAACTTTACAGATGAAGAAACTGAAACAGAGGAAGATGAAATTACTGTTCCTGGATCACTTTTTTTTTAGGTTTTTTGCAAGGTACTGGGGTTAAATGGCTTGCCCAAGGCCACACAGCTAGGTAATTATTAAGTGCCTGAGGCTGGATTTGAACTCAGGTACTCCTGATTCCAGAGCTGGTGCTCTATCCAATGTGCCACCTAGCCACCCCATGGATCACTCTTAATAAATGACAAAATAATGATTAAGTGCCTATTACAGTCCAGGTATCAAGGGAGACAAAAACTAGAGGCTCTGTTGTCAGGGAACTTATAGTCTAATTTAGTAAAATAATAAGGTCAAACAGGAGTTTTTAATGTTTGTGTGTGTGTGTGCATGTCAGTGTGTATTTGTGAATATGTGTTCATTTCTATGTAATGAACATATATGTTTGCATATATGTCTACACGTACCTTTGTGTGTTTGTGTGTGTGTGTGTGTGTGTGTGTGTGTGTGTGTGTGCTTGGTTTCTTTTGCAGTCCGGTCTAGGTTATAGATCACTTTTCAGAGTTTTTTATTATGTAGGGGATTAAGAAATAACCCAATTGAAATAAAGATTTTATTTTTCCATATTTACTTTCACTGACTTTCTGAAATCTATCCATGGATTTCTTGGGTTGTTGGAACTCAGGTTAAGAAACCCTGCTCTAGAAAGCTTTATGAGACATATATAAGTTAAGTGATATGTCAATGGTTATATTCTCACATCAGAATGGAAAATTACCAAAAAACAAAGTTTTGGCCTGGTGTCACCAGCAGTTAGCCCATTAATTGAGACACACTAAAATTTGCATAAATGTTTGTTGATGATTCCGTGGATCCAGAGTGTTAGTGATGAACTATGAGTGAAGATCTCCTGTCTCCTAGCCCTATCTCTCTCACTGTTTATCCATCTCTATGATGCTGTTTCTCTCTCTCTCTCTGTGTTATCCATATCATCTGTCATTATTCTTTTAATTTTCTCTCTTTTACATATTTTATTACATATCTATGTGACCATATATTCACCGATCGTACAGTATGTCTTGGAGAGCAAATCGTACAATCTAGAAATTTTGGGTCCCAGTCCAGTTTCTGCACATACTGGTTGTGAGACCTTGGACAAGCTATTTATAACTCCAAATCTTCTAAGTTACAGGAATCAACCATGTGACCCTAAGGCCATATGTAGCCCATAACATTCCCACCTCTTCCTAAAACAGATGAAAATATAACTCCTATTGGATTTCATTGTGTTCCTATTTTAAGTAAAAAATAGATATTTTCATGCGTGGTTTCAAAAATCAAACTGTGGCCCCATAGGATTCTTATGCTGCTTAATGGTCCCCATATCTATTTGAGTTTGACATCACTGCTCTAGGCAACTTTCTAGGATATCAAGTGCTAAGACTGTTGACTTGTATTAACAAAGGAGGTTTCCCCACACAATATTCCTTCTAATAATGAAATTACAGGTCAGTATCTGCTCATACATACATACATGCACATTTATACAATATTTATACATATAGATACATGCATATATCTGACCATATCCATTTATGTATCCATCTATTTCTATAGCTCTATCATCCATCTGTCTATGAATCTATCATGTATCTATCATATATCTAGCTACCTATCTATCTATCTATCTGTATATCTAACTCCCCATGGTTATTTTATCTCAAACACTCAGCCTCTAATAGTTTGACAAAATATTTTCATATCTCCAGATGCCAGGTAATGGCATTTACCAGTCTGCCTCTATAGCCTGCTTGCTTTCCAGGATTCTACCTTCTGTTGGAGTCTAGGGAATTGATTCAACAGGTGAAAACTTTCTCAGTTCCCCAAGGACATATCAGCTGAACTGTAGAGATAAAGTCAACCAATGCACAGGGAAGAAATCTAAGCATACTCACCAGAATCTTCTAAAATGTATGGTTGCTTTCAGTGATTTACCAGGTGGGGGGAATTCCAGAGGTGGAATTTCCCACAATTAGTACTCTTGTTTTCAGTCATGGTCTTCCACTGATCAGATGAGAGAATTCAATAAGCTCCAGCAAATGACATCTTCAGTTAAACCCGGATACGGTAAATTATGAGATGAAGTCATCATGTTAGATTACCTTCAGAAACTGACAATCAAGACAGGAAAGATTAGAATTTTATCCACCAAATTAGCTGCATTCATCTCTGCAGCAAGGCCTGCCAGGGTGTCAGGACTCCAGTTAATCAGGTTGGAGAAATAGTGAAAGAAGGAAAGCCTGAAGGGAGATGAGAATGCATTCAGTGGAAGGAGTCAAGAAGGAATAATGGAAACCAACATCTCTTAGTTAGCTGCTAATGATAGAATGCTGATCTTTTTCCTATTCTTTTGTTTGCCCAATTGATAAGACACCAAACTTCTATTCTTTTGAATATGAAAGTCTCAATGGGCCAGAATTCAGGAATATTCACGTAAGTTTATATTGAGATTTAACACTATTTGAGTGCGAACTCTGAATGGTTGGGCAGACTGTAGTTTCTCTTCATTTTTATCTTCTGGGTAACACCAGATTAATGGGGGGGGTCACATGTTTTGCCCTTCAAGTCTAGAAATTGGAGGTTTTAAGTTGGAAAATAACTCAAAGGTCAGCCAATCTCCCACCCTTTCATTTGTCCTCAAAGAAACTGTGACCTCGAGGGGTTAAAAATCTTGCCTCAGGTTGGATGGACAGCAAATAGAAACACTTGGAATTAGAAGACAGTTCCATTGACTCCAAATCCAGAGCTCGTTCCCCACTATATAAAGCTATATGACATTCTTAAGATTCAGTGTACTATTTATTTTCCATAAAAAGGGGAAGAGGAAGCCTAGCACAGAAAAAAATGAATGGCAGACTTAAGTTTCTACTTTGGACTTATTTTTTGAGGTCCTAGAAAATGACACTTTATGTTATAAATAAAAGACAATTCTTATATATTGCTAAATTTATAATACTTATGCTGTAACTTGAAAAGCTGTTACTGTCTCTGTTTATAGGAAAGAAAAAAGAAAACAGACTAGGAGACATAATCTAATTACTCTTCCCATGCTTCAGCCATTGTCTTAAAGAAGGAATAGAATCCAAGTAGAAATGATGAGGAGGCTGCAGTGATTCCTAAAGGGGCACAGCTTCATTTAAGCTATGAATAAGGGGGGGGGGTGACACAGAGTATTGAAATGGAAAGGGGACTGATGTCACTTGTTCATCTTCCTTCAGGAGATTTTAAACAACAGTTAGCAAGAATGAGTGAAAATGGAAAGCCCCCAGTGGAGTGACTTCAGAGAGTTCATACAAAACTATAACTTAAAAGACTTTACAGACCACCCAACTCAACACTCTCATTTTAAAGATGAGGAAACTGAGGTTCAAAGAGAGTAAGTAGTTTGTCCAAACTCACAATAAGTAGTAAATATCAGAGATGATATTTGAACGTAGGTTCTCTGTGCGCTTACATACTACCTGATAAGGTAAATGATTTTGTAAGTGTGTGTGTGTGTGTGTGTGTGTGTGTGTGTGTGTGTGTGTGTGTGTGTGTCAGAAAGAGAGAGAGAGAGAGAGAGAGAGAGAGAGAGAGGTGTGAGATGCATCACATAGTGTGTTGAAATATATAAGTTTCATTATGCCTCAGATACTTATGGGTATAACCTTGGACAAGTCACATTTTGTGCCTCAGTTTCCCTGTCTATAAAAATGGGAATAATAAAAGCACCTACCTCCCAAGGTTGTTGTGAGGATCAAATAAGATACCATATAGAAAGCACTTTGCAAACCTCAAAGTTCTCTGAAAATGCTAGGTGCTTTTAGACAGTCATAGACACACATTAAATATTAAGCTGACTTTTGGTACTCTAAATGTAATATAATTATCCAATAATATCAGTTCTGAAGTTCTTGATATAAATGAAGCAAAGAGTTAAAAGAAAGTTCAAGTACAGTGAAAGGATTGTTGGTTGGCATTCATTAAAGAAATGAAGAAAGGGTCTGGTGGAGCTGGTTTTCTCATCTGTCCAAAAGTAATTAGAAAATCATCAGGTCCCCTTCTCCTTCCCTCTGTCCTTTCTCATTTTAATCTATCCTCCACAGTCTGCAAAAGTGATTTTCTTTCTATACAGATCTAACCAAGGTCCTTCTCCCTCAAGGCCAATGGTCTTATTTATTTTATGATAATTTCTATTTAGCTTGTGAATCTTTCCATCTTGGCCCAACCTATCTTTTCAAGCTCATTGTACATTACTCCCCTTATCCATTACTATCCAATTGAACTGGTTCTGTGCTTGAACAGGTGATCCCATGTTTGAACTGGCATATCTATTCCTCACCTTTGCTGGATGGAATCTTTTTCCTTCAAATTGTTTATCTTGTACTGCCTTCCACATGAAATATTTCCTGATTCTCTCAACTGCTAATAATTACCCTTATTCATTACTTTGCAGTCAACCACTTTGTCTTTACTTGCCCTTTTCTTCATCATATTTATTTTTTGCACATACAAACACACATATAATCTACATTTTTATCTATGTGGGTGTATATTTTCTAATTGTTTCCCCAATTAGAATGGAACCCTCTTGAGAACGGGGACTTCTTCAGTTATCGTAACCCCATGGCTAGCGTGGTGTCTGACATATAGCACTAAAAACTGATTGACAGATTTCACAGGTCAAATATTTTTGACTAAGGGCTTGTTATTATTGTTCTAAGTGAGTATATGTTTTGTGGGTGTTTTAGGTTTTTTCCAAGGCAAATGGGGTGAAGTGGCTTGCCCAAGGCCACACGGCTAGGCAATTATTAAGTGTCTGAGGCCGGATTTGAACTCAGGTCCTCCTGACTCCAGGGCCGGTGCTCTATCCACTCACCACCTAGCTGCCCCAAGTATATGTTTTGTGGACAGATTCCACAGATTTGAAACAGTGACTGGTAAACAAGGTCTTATATCCAGTAGCTTCTTCATCTCCCCCCCCCCATAAAAATTCTGAATATAAAGAATTGCGTTTTCTTTCATGTTATTGAATTTCTTGTAAAAAAACTTCCTTAAGGCACAGAGATGAAGATGGATTTCTCCCCTGTGGTTCCATACAGTTAAATTCACTTCTTTGACTCTCTGCAAGTTGATTTAGGGCTAATCTGTGTGGTTTTTATTGGCTTCTTGTAAAACATGCATTTCTTTGTTCTCCCCCCCCCCTGCATTTCTCTCTTTCCTCCAACTCCCTTCCATTCTGCATTATCTTCTGGAAATAAGTAATTTTCATATTGTGCCATAATGAATTATTTTCTCCAAGAAAAAAGATCTAATTATACTGCTTCAGGACTCATCAGTCTGGGGCTTTTGTTCTCATGGCATCAAGTCCACAAAAGTAAATACCTGAAATAATATGAACTCTGTGGGCATTATTTTAGGAAAAAAAAAATCCATGTCCCCAGCAGCATTGACAACCTAACGAGAGTTGGAGCCTGTGATTTGTAAAATTGGATCTTGGATCTTCTAGAGAGTCAGATTCCAAAACAGGGCTGCTCAGATGTCCAATGTCAAACTTTATATTACTACTACGATGAGCTCACATTTATGTGGTACTGAACTCTGCATAATACTCTTTCCTAGCTCTTATGTAACAGAGAAAAGATAAGATTGGAAATCAAAAGATCCAATTTGAAATCCTATATGTCATTTGCTTGGTATGAAATTGGTCAAATTCATCTCTCCAAATCCTAGTTTCCTCAACTGTAAAATAAAGGGAATTGATTTAGATGACCTTTAAAATCTGTTCCAGGGAGAAAATTCTATAGTTTCTGTAGAGTAGTTGACATAATTATTATTGCATCATACTATGGATTAGAAAGTTAAGGCTCAGAGAGATTACAAAATAAGTCATGATCATAAAGTCAGTAATGAGTGAAGGCATAATTGGAACTCATGTCTTCTAGCTATGTTTAGTGCCCTTCCACTACCCTATTTTGTGTATCAAAAGAAAATACTCCTACCTTTTTACTGAAAATTGGTTGAAAATGCTTAGCCTTTGGAAAAATCCTCTTAAGAAAGTTATAGGCTAAGATTTATACCAATTAAATTTGACCAATTGGAGTCTTTTGTTAGAAATATGTATTAAACCATAAATGATATGATAATTTTGAATTTGTTGATAAAATAGGAAGGGATATTTTGACTACCTATCCATCAGGGACAGTTTGCCAATGGCAAACTATTAAGCAGGAAGAACACAGCTTAGCTGAAGGACATGACACCACTCTGATTATATTGTAAGAGAAATATGCAATAATTGGAGAAACAAAGGTTAGAGTTTCTGAAGATATCAACAAATCTGAACACAAATCGGGGACAGATCTTCAATAGACACTGGATGTTGAATATAGATTTTGTACAAGAAAACAACAAATATATAAAAACCTGAATGTAAGATTCGGTGATTTTATTTCTTATTGGAAGAAATATTAAAGGTTTTCTGAGTTGGGTGTGAAAGAACAATTTTGGGACTTTCCCAGATATGAAGCAGGATGTTACTCAGTTCCCATAGTTGGGAAGGGGAGAGGAGAAAATGAAACCTCTGTCTCAAAGTGGAGTCAGTTTGGTTGGCTCAGTTCCCACAGTTCAGTAATACATAGCATTGATCATTCTCTCTTTTGGTCTTGCTGTCACTTATAGGTAATGAACTTTTATGCTCATGATAATTTCTTTATCTGATCATAATCTTCAATTGTTCTGTAGTTCTCTCTGCTTCACAATCCTAACACAATCCTTTATCCTAATCCATTACCTTCAATCTCTTCACTTTTAGTTCTTTCCCAGGCTCTCATCCCTGCATCATCAACACTCTCCTCTTGTCCCCTTTTTTTCATATCTTGTCTCCACTAGGGAATCAACTCTACGTGATCTTTTTTCCTATTATTTCCTATTATTTTTCTATTCTGTCTTTCATTGCCAAATCTCAACCCTGAATTACTCCCACCATCCACCTCCTTTAATCTTATTCGCAGAAGCTGAATGGACCTGGAGGAAATGATGAAATCATTCAGACTAGGAAAAATTGGGAGAAGTTTATTGAGTGATTAATCATTCAATCAATCACAAAAGTATTATTCAATGCCAAATGTTCCAGAAACTGTACTGGGCCAAGGGAATACCAGATTATGGGAAGGACCTGAAAAGAAGAGAGAAGCTAATTCTTGGGAGACAGAAATATAAAAAGAAAATCAAAATTCAAGGTATGAATATGTAACTACCATGTTGAATGCAAATTGTCTTTTAAATCAGGCTTTTTAAGGTCATTCCCTGCCACCACAGTGTTAAAAAAAAAAGTATTTTCTATTTAGCTTGCTGCATTTCTTTAGTTCTGCCACAGGTCTATTAGCTCATTCATGCAAGCCATGTGCTATATCCATTAGACATAATAGTTGGAAGTCATATTTAAATAATTCATAGAGGATTAATGAACCTTCTTAATGAACATGGTTCTGGTTATTAAGAGTTTTTTAAATGTATGTCTATGTACCAGGGACCTTTGTACAATGGACATAATTTATTACATATAGACTTAGAAATATCTCTAATAGATTCAATTAAATCTTGATCCTGCTGCCAATATGCTGGTGAGCTGGCTAATGTCTAAATAGCTAATTTTAGATTAAGCTAGATATTGGCTATGTACAAAACCTGAAAGGCAGATTCCTTATAAAATGATATTCCTTGAATCTGATAGTCCTGGGCTAGAATCAAAGATATTTTAGAGCTTAGATTCATAATTTTAATGAAAATGGGTTTATGAAGCATTCATTAATATAAATCAAAATCTAAGATTAATATAACAGGGTCAGAAGCAATCATTATATAAGTGAAGTTCAAGATTCAAAATTGAATGGCCAAGATAGGGAAATAAAATGAAAAGAAGACCAGATATCAAATATCATACACAAGGAATCATTTATGTTTGCAAATGATTAAAAGGATACATAGAGACTATGGTGAGACTTTATTTTTGATATGGTAAGGGATGAAAAAATATCCAATGGAGACACTATGTTACACATTGGAAATAAATTTAAAAGGCGACTGGTAGATATGTGGGTGTTCTGTACTTTTTGAAGGGCCAATATATCAAGAACATATAATGAAAGCCTGAGTATGTGAAAAGCAAGTGTGGCCTTCAACTAATTTCTAAGAGATGAAGATAATTCATGGCATGTTGACTGCACAAACAAAAAAAAAATGTGGAGCTATTTAATATGGTCTATGCTTCAGCTCAAATATACAACAAATAAAATTGGTGAAAATCAAAATTTACAACAAAGTAAAAGGTTATGTTTGTTTCTTTTTCAAACTACCATAGTATCTTCATAACAAATGTGTCTTCATTTCATTTGGGGTGAATGCTAATGAACAAATGTTATACATTTGAAATATAAATAAAAATATGCTCAAAGAACGTATTTGCAAGCTCAATTTCCTTCTCTTCTCTTACTTTCTCTTGCCTTCTCTTCCCCCTCTCTTCCCTCCTTTCTCTCTCTCTTTCTGTTCCTTCCCTCCTCTCTTCTCCCCTCTTTTCCTCTTGCCTTTTCTTCCCTTTTTTCCCTTTCTCTTTCCTTCCCATTTTCTTTCTTTTCTTCATAGTATTAAAGAAGAAGGGGAAAAAACTTTTGGAGAATGAATTCAATTTGATCTCTTGAAGTATACATATTCCAAGGGGGGGGGGGGGCGTCATAATCTGGCCGGCAGACTGAAATCATTTCCACTCTCTTATTATTCATTACTCCATTCTTAAATAGTTAGCTCTGGTTTTTGGCTAGTTATTAGAATAAAAAACTGAATAACTTGTTATTTTTGCAGTTTCTGTAGGATGTTGTGGAATCCTAAGATACCAGTGGCAACCTTTTATTGATAACAATCTGATAGATTATATAAGAAATAAACAATATAAAGAATAGTTGAAGGGGAAAAACAACCATTTTCAATGTCAGGAAAGGTAAATTCATATCCATTGAACAAAAATGTATCCAAGGAAAATTTAGTGTAAATGCACATTGTTATATCATTGATTATTGACTTTTAGTGAATTTCACATCTGAGAAAACTAGCCACTTCCATACATAATTTTCTATCCCAAGTGATCTTACCTTTATCCTAGGCAGCAATGTGTAATGGAATGAACACATCTAAATTTGAATCATATTAATCCCAGCTCTGTTGTAAACTTAGTACAACTCAATGAACCTATATGGGTTCAATATTCCATTGCAGATCTATAAGTGGAAGAACTCAGTCATTTAGTTCATTTATCATTTTACAAATGAAGAAACTGAGGTACAGGGATGGACTCTGACTTACCCAACATTATGTGGTTAGTAAGATTAAACTGTAAAATGAAGGACCTGGATATCTTAGTTTTTGCCAGTTCAATGTCACGTTAATTCATCATTCATTAATTTTATATAAAGAAAAAGTATATAGATTATGAGGAACTTACATTTTAGTAAGGGAGGAGGACAATCATAAAATTCATATGAAATTATACCTGTAGTTACTATTTCACAGAGAATAAAATGAAATAATCTGTCTAAAGTGTTTTGTGAATCTTAAAACACTGTACAAGTAGGGATGGCTAGGTGGCATAGTAGATAAAGCATCGGCCCTGGAGTCAGGAGTACCTGGGTTCAAATCTGGTCTCAGACACTTAATAATTACCTAGCTGTGTGGCCTTGGGCAAGCCACTTAACCCCATTTGCCTTGCAAAAACCTAAAAAAACACTATACAAGTGTCATTTATAATTATTCTCCACCATATAATAAAGCTTTCTATCATTTACCCATATCCCTATTATTTTTATTATTAACATCACACTACTCATCTTTTTCAATCAAATTCAGATAGAAATGGTCCTGGGATGAGTGCTTTTTGCTATTTTGAACTTCTTGCTGTCTTTGTAATTTGGAGACTGTGAATGTTTTTAGAAAAACCACATTTATTAAAACTAAAGTTTTATGGGTCAGTTTTATGTCAGAGAAGTGTGTACACGGTTCTTTCTGTGATAATTCTCTTATCTCTCTTACAATCTCTTTGTTGAGCTCTGTATTTGTCCTCTTCAGTTTATGAAAGATACCAAACTTCTGATATGTCAACCTAGATACCAACTTGTGTTGTTAGGTATTTAGCTCATGTGGATATTGCTAATGAACTGTGTTTTGATTTTATTTTTGGATTTGCATCTCCTTCAAGGACTCCATTGTTTGCTTCATTAAAAGACTGAATAACATATATCCACAGTCAGCCTTTACTCTTATTTGCTAAAGTGATATCTCCCTGATTCAAGAGAATCAATCTAAGTTCAAAATCTACTTATCATCTGCTGTGAAAACATCAATCATCTTACTTTTTTTTAACAAGAAGTGTTTATATTTCCATGATGACCTTATCATTTTTATTAATCTCTACAGGTTTCTGTTTTTATACTTTGAAGATCAGTTGCGGTTAATTATAGAGTTCCATACATCACATAGATGCAATTGCTATGGATTGAGCTTTGATTTCAGAATGCCTTTCAGTACATAATGATGATGACTTAAATCTAGGTGTAGTGTCGATGTATTTTGACTGGAAGAAACCAACGATTTCATAAACAATTTCTTTACCTAATGGTTCAATTTAACTCCTGTTTTCAAGTTTTAACTTTCTTAGAATTTGATTCTTTTGAGTGTTTTTAATATTCAGAAGGAATTTCTCTTTCTTCTTGGTTGGGTCCAGTGGGGAAAGGAATTATTCAAGCAGGAAAATTTTTCTGTTTATCTCTCTTGCTAATAACTCCTCCTTTAAGATACTTGACAACTTTATATGGAGAACTTGAGATGGAAATTTAAAAATCAATAACATAAATCTTTGTTAAAAATCAATAAAGTCAATGTACAGTATGCAACAATTGGGAAAGTGGTTATGCTTGTACCTATGACTTCCAAAGCTCCAGATACTTTTTTCCATATTATTAGTAAGAGAGGGTGAATCAAACTCATCAGTTTATGAGTAACTATGAGTTTTAAGTTTTTATCCTGTAATTTTATCCTATAATTCAAATAGCAGTTTAGGCTGTGGGATGTAAGCTATAGCTTTTCTCTTATTTATGATTGTTGAAACCTTGTTGGGAATGTATACCAATCCATACGTCTCTCTGGTGGCCTAGGGGGAATAACAACTCATTAGTGACTATTAAAATTTGTGGCAGCTATGCTACCAACCCTGGTTTTACCAACAGCTAGAAGGAAAAAGCCCCCAAACTATTAGGAGAGAGGATGCAAAATTTCATTTGTATCCTTTCATAGATGCAGAAAACATTTTCTCAATGGATACTTTTTCTTTTTTTTTTTAAATTTATTTTCTTTTATTTTTTGGATAGTTTTAATGATTTTTCTATGTCAAAACTAATATATTACTTTTTGGATAAGATTCCACTGATGAGCTACTATAAAGA
Source organism: Macrotis lagotis (assembly GCF_037893015.1). Lineage (NCBI taxonomy): Eukaryota > Metazoa > Chordata > Mammalia > Peramelemorphia > Peramelidae > Macrotis > Macrotis lagotis. Next base: position 158,382,948 of record NC_133665.1, on the reverse strand, counting down.
TAGGGGCTACAACTCCACATCGTGGAGTTAGGAATACAGGACCCCCTTGAAGTGGAAAAATCCATGGAACATTATTTGAATCTCCTTTCATATCAGAGAAGAGGTCTGAATTTTTTGTTTTTCTTTTACGGGGTGTTTACAGTATCTCATTACATTAGGTTAACTATTTGGTCATATTTTAACTTGAAAAAAGAAATTGTGTATATTTATGTTATTAAAATATGTTGCTATTTTACAATATATGCATTTCTGAAATTCTAATTTTTTTCTTTGTCATCTGCTGGTCTTCACGTGTTGTCATCAGCACTCCCTCAAGATTCCCATTTAATATCATATGACAACCTGTGATATATCAAAACCATGATGGGGAAAGTTGTGATGTGGAAGGATAGCTGTAGACGTGTAGTTGAATGCTATGAGGAATTCCTGGGTTAGGAAATTCCATTTACCAATTCAGGTTGGCATCCTCTCTTTAAATTATAGTTTTGATACTCTAGATCAATAATAAATGAATTGCAGAGGAACACAAAAAGATTGTAATAAAATGTGTGTATGTTTTGCGTGTGTGTTGTATGTGTATGTGTTGTGTGTGTGTGTTGTGTGTATGTATGTGTGCATGCTTGAGCTTGAAATCAGGACTTTTGGATTATGAGAACAGTTCTCCACTCACAACACAATTTCTTTCTTAAGGCTTATGGGTGTTCCTCAAACTTTAATTCAATAGTTACTTCTTCTAAGAAGTCTTTTTTTGATTTTTCTCTTCCAACCAGGACAGTTGTGTTCTTTCCCTTATCCAAATGTTTAGCATTTGGTACTTTTCTTGTGTTTTATTTCATTCTAATTTATTTTTTAAATTATTTCTCTATACTCTGAGATCAAATGAGATAGCCTATTTAAGCACTTCCCCCAAAACTTGAATTTCAACATAAATATAGCTATTATTTTTAAATATTTTGATTTTTCTTTATCATTCCTTCTTGATGGCAAACTCTTTGAAAGAAAAAAAAACACATGTTGTTTCTCTCCATTTCCCCCAAACCTTAGCATTTCAAAAGTATGTAATAAGTGCTGATGGAATGAATGAATAAAACATTAAAAAAATAAAGTACTTACTTCTTCAACATACCCCCAAATGCTCTCCAAGGGCATCATCAGTAGAGTGATTTCAAAAAATTAAAAAAAAAAATACTTGTGAAGGTTAATCATGAAGGTTCATTGAACAGGAGCATAGAAATGGAAATCAGGAAAGAAAGGGGTTCAAATTCTAATCCAACATTAATTAGCTGTGTGATTATGGAAAAATCACTTCTCTGAGACTCAATTAACTATTGTTAAAATGAAGAATTTCAGCCAGATGATTTCTATGTGCCTTTCCAGTTTATAAATTCTGGTTCTAATTCATAGCTGAATGTTGGTGATAAGCATCCTTTGATGAGGGGAGGTATTTTTTGATATATAAAAAGGCAATTATTTAAATTGTTATTAATTACATTCTATTATTAAGAGCTCTTTCATTCTATCAATTTCCAAGAAAAGAGGTAGGACAAATATCTCAAAACCATTTAAACACAGAATAATGGTTGACAAATTAAGGGATGACCATATCAAATTGATCTCTAGGGGGTGATAAATCATGCTTTTCCAGATGATGAATAATAACAATTGATATTCCTTCAAGGCTTCTAAATTGGCAGAATAAGGGCTATACATGATCTCGTTTTTCTCTTCATAACACCTTTGGGAGTTAGGTACTATAGAGATTATTATTCCCTATTTACAGATTAGGAACCTAAGCCCATAGAGATGACAGATTTGCCCAAGATTATAAAAGGTAATCTGTTCATATATGGTTATAACTATAATTGGAACTGAAGGGAGCTATTTACTTATTCAAAGGCTTCAAGCTTATATTTTACAGGAGATTCTAAAGATGTGGTTCTTTTTCTGGCTTTATTTTTCCATTTACATTAAGTACTACTTTTTGGAAGGATAAATTTGTAGCTTCTTTTTTTATATGTCTCCTTTCAGCAGCATTTTTTTGTGTATTTATTTCATTCTAATTTATTTTTTCATTATTTCTCTATATTCTGAGATCAAATGAAATAGCCTATTTAAGCCCTTCCCCCAAAACTTAAAGCTCTACATAAATCAAGCTATTATTTTAATTATTTTGATTTATTTCTTTAAATATAATTGAGTGATTTCTAGCTTGAGAACTGGTAAATGATTGATGAAAGGAAGCCTTGTGGGATACCTAATTGTCCTTTTTTAGGAGACCATAACTGGTTGGAGGTATGGAAAAGACTAACTGAAAAAAACATCTTTGGTTGAATACTTTTAAATCTATTAGAGACAGTTTTGTGTTGATTACCATTGTCCCCTAGGTATATAATTTGAATCCTCTCTTTCTCTTCATCTCTTTTAGGTCCCAGATAAAATCATAGCTTCTACTAGAATCCATCTCCTATTCTCTTAGTGACATTCCTATATTAATTTTTCTCTAATTTAACACATTAATAATTTGTTTGCAAATAGTTCATTGCACATTATCTCCCTGTTAGATTGTGAGTTTTCTGAGACCAGATACTGTTTTCTATTTTCATACTTACAATATTGTATACACTAGGCAATTTATACATGTCCATTGGTGACTGAGTAGATTATAGGTTATTAGTCATGAATTTTTCTTGTATTGCCTATAACATCTTAGAGTGCTCACTATATGACAGAATATCTACCGCAATGAACACCTGAAAAAAATTTCCCCTCTCCATCTGGTCAAACTCTAAGTTCATTCCATCTCTACAAGTGAAAGGAAACCACTTTCTCCAGGGACAACTCATTCTGATAGCTCTAATTTTTTTTTTAGTTTTTTTTTGCAAGGCAAACAGGGTTAAGTGACTTGCCCAAGGCCACACAGCTAGGTAATTATTAAGTGTCTGAACCCAGGTACTCCTGACTCCAAGGCCGGTGCTTTATCCACTACGCCACCTAGCCACCCCAGATAGCTCTAATTTTTAAGGTGTTTTACCTTACATGGAAATATCTGTCTCTTTGATACCTCCACTCATTGTCCCTAATTTGGGGACCAAGCAGAGCAGGTTGGGTCACTCTTATTCTCTTGAATAGTAGACTTCTCTTATGATCTCAAAGAGTGTATAATACCCACCTTTAAATATTGTAGACAGCTATTACTTTTTAACTGAATTTAAGCTTGGTAGTGCATATAAAAGATCTGATTTAACGACAGCTGTTAATTAGTCAAGAATAAGCCAATTGTTATTTTAAAGCTATTTTTTTAATTTGAAACCAGACCAGAACTTTATTGTTGGTTGTGAGTAACTATCATTGTTCCCTTAGAAATCAGTCTGTATTATAAAAAGTAATTCAATCTTTTCAATGGCCATACCTTTTCAATATCTACATTATAGCAATAAAAAACATCTCTAGTGGTCACACACTACAGTACAGATAATATGTCGGGTTTTCACATACTATGATAAATGATAACTATGTTGAAACAAGAACAAAAGAGGAAAGGGTGAAAAGTTTCATAGGTCTTCAGATCTTTGTTTAGTTTTTAATATTATTGAGAAAATTCATGAGAGCAAAACAAGTATTTATTTTCTCATGTTTCTCTGGTCTGAAAAATAATTCATTTAGACAAAGAACTTCCCTCTCCTCCATAAGACTTCTCAAGTCTACCTAGAGTATTGTTGACTTGGAAAGCAATCATTGAAAATAATAAGGCAAAAGATCTTTTTTTTTTTTTGCAACAGCTATGGAGGGATGGAGGAATTTTGAGTTGTGGTTTCTATCACTTCCAAGAAATTGCTATCTATTCACAAAGTTCAGATTGGTCTCTTTTCTAGAACATAAGGTACAATAACTTAAGGAATGACTCTCCTTACTCTAGATTACCAGTGTTTGTCCTTTGTTCTCAGAGAGGACCAATTCCATTATGCGAGTGAGTCTTGTGAGTAAACTGGATTTAAATGAGACTGAGATTCAGAAAGTCATCAGCCTCATTCTCTCCACCAGAGTCATTAGAATCCACAGTGGCAAGATAAAGTCAAGAAGGTTAGTGATGGCCTCAAGATCTTCTCTTTTTAACATTTTATCTTTTCCATGTTACATGTAAAAACAAGTTTTAATATGCATTTGAATACTGAATTATCTCCCTTCTTCCCCCTAAACCTCATTGAAAAAACATGTAATTTGATATAGGTTAAAATCTATAATCATCCAAAACATTTCCAAAAATACTCATGTTGTGAAAGAAAACTCTGGACCCCCACCCCAAAAAAAGAGACCTCAAGAAAAATGAAGTTAAAAAAAGAAAACCTCTCTCTCTCTCTCTCTCTCTCTCTCTCTCTCTCTCTCTCTCTCTCTCTCTCTCCCTCTCTCTCTCTCTCTCTCTCTTTCTCGGGATGGATAACAAATTTTTATCATTAGAAATTCAGAGTTGTCTTGGATCACAGCAATTTTTATACTTCACTTGAGTCTTGTATTTGAAAGTCAAATTTTTTGTTCAGTGCTGTCTTTTCATTAGGAAAGTTTAGAAGTTCCCTACTTCTTTGAATGTCCAACTTTTCCCCTGAAAGCATTTGCTCAATTTTGCTGGATAGTTGATTCTTGGTTACAATCCAAGATCTTTTGCCTTCTGGAGTATCATCAGTTCCAAGCCCTCCAAGCCCAAGAACCTTTAATGTAGAAATTGTTAAATCTTGTGTTATTCCGAGCATGGCTCCATGATAATTGAATTGTTACTTTTTGAATTATTGCAATATTTTCTCTTTGACCTTGGATATCTGAAATGTGGCTACAACATTTCTGACAGTTTTCATTTTTGATCTCTTTCAGGAGTCATTGGTGGATTCTTTGAATTTATCTTTTACTCTCATTTTAGAGTATCAGGGCAGTTTTTCTTGATAATTTCTTGAAAGAAGATGTCTATGGTTATAAATGTAGAGCCTATATCAGTTTGTTTCCTGTCAGGGAGAGGAGGAGGGAAGGAGAAAAATATAAAACTAAAAGAAATAGTAAAAACTATTGTTGCAAGTAGTTGGAAAAACAAATGAATAAAACATTAAAAAAAGAACATGTCTAGGTACTTTTTTAGAACATGGCTTTCAGGTAGTCCAATATTTGTTTTTATAATAAGATGGTTAGTCAATTGTTTTTAACTCTTCTCAGACTTGACTCAGTTTTGTTTTATGTTTCATGTTTTTCCCCTTTTGTTCTGAATATTTCTTTCACAAATGACTAATATGGAACTATGTTTAACATACAGGTATAACCTATTTAATATTACTCACTGACAGGTCAGATGATTTTAAAATAAGATATTTCATATTGTCTTCTTTATCCCTTTGGTTTTGTTTTATTGTTTCTTGATTTCTCACAAAATCATTAGCTTCCCTTTGCTCAATTCTATATTTCAGTGAATTATCTTCTTCAGTGAGTTTTGGTATCTCCTTTTCCATTTGGCCAATTCTACTTTTCTAAGGCATTCTTCCTCTCTGTGGTGTTATTGGTACCTGTTTGTCCATTTTGCCTAGTCTGACACAAAGGTGTCTCCTTTCATCAAACTGCTGACTCATTTTTCATGATTTTCCTGCCTTGCTCTTCTTTCTCTTCTCATTTTTATCTCTATCTTTCTTACCTGACTTTCAAAATCTTTTTGAGATTGTCCATGGCCTGAGACAGATTCATATTTTTCTTGAAAGTGTTGGGTGGAGGAGCTTTGACTTTGTTATCTTCTTCTGAGTGTGTATTTTGATCTTTATTACCATCATAGCAATTGTCTATGATATTTTTCTCTGTTGTTTGTTCATTTCTCCAGTCTCAGACTTGATTTTAAATCTTTGTTAAGGAAGGGTAGAGGGTACCCTGTCTCAAACTTTTGGGATTTCCTGTTGCTGTTTTCAGAGATAGATCTAGGAATTTGCAAGTTTCAGTTTTTCTAAAATGGAATTTTCTAAGGAAAGGTTTTTACCATTTTCCTGGCCTATGATCTGGTCTATGGGTAATACAAGCCCTTCTTTCTGCATTGGAACTCTGAGGTGGGTCCTTGTTCCCCTGCAGCAGCAAATGCTGTTGGTCCTCTGCTCCTTGTCTTCCTGGGGCTGTGACCCAGTACTGTAACCCAAATCCTCGTATGGGCAAGACAACAGAATCCTGCCTCAGTGATAGCAGAGACCCCTGTAAATCTCCTTCTGATCACTTATCATGATTGAATGAGTGAGCACCCTATAATCCATTAATATTTATTAATGGAATATTTCCTCCCACTTTGTATTTAAGTGGAATGGGGTTAGAATACTGAGAGAAGGAATTCAGTCTATATTTCATCGTCTGTGGGGAGTCACTGAATATTTTTGAGCAGAGAAGTGACATAGTCATAACTATGAACTAGAAAGATTAATTTAGTGTGAAAGGGCAAGAGGATGGAAGTGAGTAGATCTGCTAGAAAATTGCTGAAACAGTGCAGATAGAGCCTGTCAGTATGGTGCTAATGAAAATTGGAAGAAATAGAACTTGGCAACTTATAAGAATCTTGGACTGAAGAAGAGTAAGGAGTCAAAGATGGCTCTGAGGGTACAAGTATAGTGATAGAAAAAATAGTGAGGTCATTCAGCCAGATGGGGACAGCTGAGAAGCACTGTTCAAAAGGCAAATGTTTCCTTTGAAAATATTGCTATCTTTCATTTTTATCTGTTACATATAAAATGCATATCTCCAATATAATTCTTAACCTAGCACCTCCTCATTCAAAAAGACATTCCTTCTAACAAAGAATTTAAAAAGAAGAAGAAATAGTTCAGAAAAGTTAACCAACATAGCACAAAGTTCAACAGGATATATATTGTTCTATAGTAACAGTGTTCCATGGTTAAAGTGTTCTGTCTCTGCAAAGAAGGGAGAGATGTATATTCTCATCTTTCTTTTTTGGGGCCAAAGTTGGCCGAAATTTTACAGTAATTGCACACTGTTCAATTCTTATTTATTTTTTATCTCTACATTTACATTGTTGTAGTTATATTATCTGTTGTGTTCCTGGTTCTTCATTTTGCATCAATTTGTAAATGCTAACACACATTCTTCTTATATTCTTCAGTCATTCCCCCCAATTACACATAAAAATACTTTTCAACATACATTTTTGGTAAGGTTTTGAGTTCCACATTTTTCTCCCTCCCTCTCTCCCTTTCCTTCCCTCTCTTGTTGGTCAGTGAGTAATCATATATAGGTGACACATGTAAAGCTTTGTTACACATATTTCCATTTTAGTCATTTGTGAAAGAAGTATTCAGAACAAAAGTGAAAAAAACATGAAACATAACACAAATCTTAAAAATTGAAAAGAGCTTTGGTCTGCATCCAAGCTCAACAGTTCTTTCTCTAGATATGGATGGTATCTTACATCACAAGCCTTTAAAATTGTCTTTGATGATTGTACTGTTGAGAAGAGTCAAGTCTATCATAGTTGATTATCAAACAATGATACTGTTAATGTGAACAATGTTTTTTCTTGGTTCTGCTCACTTCACTCAGACTCAATTCAGGCAAGTCTTTCCAGGCTTTTCTGAAGTCTGCCCAGTCATAATTTCTTATATCATTTATTTCTAACATCATAATAATATTCCATTCATGCACCATATTTTTAATTCATTCTCCAACTGGTCATTTACTTTGTTTTCAATTTTTTGCCACTAATGTTTTCCCATGTATAGAATTTCTCTCTCTCATATATATATATATATATATATATATGCATATATATATATATATAGTGTACATATAATGTTTGTGCACATATAAAATATATACATATATAATTATATATATATATATATTATACACACATGTGTGTGTATACACATACTTTCTTTTCAATATAATCCCTAGCAAATGGAAGATAAATTTCTTTTTTAATACATCTGAAAGTGTCTAGATGAGAATGCTCTGTAATTAGTTGGGTGAGCTATTCTAGGACTTAGGAGTCAGAACAGAGTCTGCTATGCTAATTTTTGAACTAATCCCACCAAGGTGATGATATCAGATTTTGGAGGAGAGGAGATCACCACGGGAGAATTTACAGAAAGAAAGAGGGCCAATTTCCCTGAATCTTGGGAAATCACTCTGCTACATTAAATTACCATTCCAGAAGCGTCACTTCACTTTAGGACTTCCCTTTTCCTTCCATTTTGATCCTTACCCTCCTTGTCTTTTTATCTAATAAAATTTGTAAAATTTCCAGTGCCTCTCAAGTTCTCCTGAATGTAGAGCAGTTTGTTTTCTCAATAACCTTCTTATTCACCCAGTGGTTTTGAGATAACCCCCACAGGCTTCCAGGTGCATGAATGAGTAATTTCCATCAATCTCAGCCACCTTTCATTTTGGCCCTGAAATTCAAATCCTTGTTAGCATCTCATTTAGAATCTATTTCAGGTGGAAATCAGAGAAACCTAACAATCTAATACTTGAACGAATACTTCCTTTTGTTAAAAAATCCCATTACCACCCAGACTCTCCAATCATGCCACAGCTACACAAGAGGTGGTGAAAAGGAAAAAAAAATGATAATTTTACTGCAAAATGGATAGTTCATCTCTGCCGAGAATAAAACTGTCATTGATCTCAGTGATAAATGGATCTCAGTGTCTGAAAATATAGACCTTGTGTGTGTTTTTTTTCCATTATAAGGATGACCTTGCCTCCATTGTAAATCAAAAGTAACTAGGGCTTTGTGGCTTTCATATGAGTACAAGGAAAAATACACAACAGTATTAGTCTAGTACTGCGTACCCCATCTGGGAGATCTCTGCTCTTCAATTTCAGTGGAGTTGTATTAGAATAAATTTGATTTTTAGTCTCCTGCTGCTGTCGGTGTAGGAAGAGGGGAGATTCTTAGTAAATTTGAGCTTTTTTTGAGGAAGAGCATATCCTCCTCATAAGATTTATGCCTTCATGAATATAAAAACCATCATTCCAGTAACTGTTCTACCCAATGACAATTTGCCTTTGATTTTCTTCTCAGGCCACTTGGTTTGGAGGGTTTTTTCCCACATTAAGAAACATTAGGGAAAAAAAAGAAACAGAATGATGGTAGGGAGGCAGCAGGTCTGGTTTCCCTTATTCATTTTAATGATTGCAATAATGATTTGGAACAGTATCATACAATGGGCAGAGGGTTAGTTTTAGAGTCAGAAAGACCTGAACTGAAGTTTTGATTCTAATACATACTAACTAGGGGATTATTGACAAGTCATTCACCTTCTCAAGGACCTGAGTTTGTCAATTTTAAGGTTATTTAAGGGAATTTTTCATACAGATGAAATCATATGAATAGAACTAATACTTGTGATAATTGAAATATACATCATTGGATCTTTCTTAAACACATTACGGAGCCATCTTTTTTTTTTTTTTGTTGCAAGCCAAATGGAGTTAAGTGGCTTGCCCAAGGCCACACAGGTAATTATTAAGTGTCTGAGACTGGATTTGAACCCCGGTACTCCTGACTTCAGGGCCGGTGCTTTATCCACTGCGCCACCTAGCTACCCCCAGAGCCATCTTAAAAGACATTTCAATGACTTCTCCCAGATATTGAAACCTTATAACCGCATAAAGTATATAACAAATAGCTGGAATATTTTTAGGCCAATAGATGTCATCTAGGAGCTTCTGTGGGCATCTACAAAACAATCTAAGCTGTGTCTTATATCATCATCATCATCATCATCATTACTTACAGTCACATAATTCTTTGAGCTCAATAAAGCATTTCTCCTGCTGATAAATCTCTATCCTCACACAAACTAGGAGATTTAAGAAATAAGGTAATATGCACTCCAATTTGCAGATGGAAAAACTGAGATTTACAAAGTTTCAATGACTTGCCCACAATCTCATAGCTAGCAAGTATCAGTATTGGGGAGAGGGTCCTCAAAAGACCATAAATTTAAAACAGGAGAGGAACTTAGAGGTCATCTAGTCAAAAATTTCCATTTTACATAGAAGAAAACTGAGACTCAGAGAGATTAAGTGATTTAATTACCTGGAATAAGGTATATGTGCATGTGTATGTGTGTGTGTGCCCACCCATATGAATGATAAATGAAAGAGCCAGTATGAACTGCTTAGAGGCCTTTGACTATATGCATTACTCTCTATTATGGTCTCTCTTAAGCCTCAGTCCAATGATACTACTATATGATGACAATTATTAAAGTTGACCTATTCATTTTATAAATAGATGATAAGACAGAATAATTAAGGAAGATCCTAAACTAAAACTAGGCTCCATGACTGGATCCAAGTATTCTTTGGTTCTTGTCATAGTCCATTAATCACAGTAGTTGAAATGTCAATACACATAGCATTATAACAATTGATCAGAGAGACACCACAGCATGGATCTGAGACTGTGTCTTGAGAAAAAAAGAAGCTCATTCTAGGTCATAAAAAGCTGACTTTGCTTTTGTAGAGAGACAGATTTCCAAAGTGAGGTCTAAAATCAATGAAAACATCAAGGATGTTGATTCTCTGTAATAGCTTCCTTTATTAAGGTAAATAGAGATAGAACAAAAGCAGACCTCATAAAGAAAAAAAGACAATGAATGAATCAACCCAAGTAGAATTTATTTAATAAAGATAAGACTTGAAAAACAATATGTCTACTTTGTGAAAAGTTCCATTAATACTTATATCCCATTGATTTATTTTTAGATTTATTAATAAACATTTTTCTTTTGTTTTTACATCATCTTCATTTCTAGATATATTCATTCCCCTGTTTTCTATTCAGAAAACTATTGCTTTTGATAAAGAATAAAAAAGGAAATGGGGGGGGGATGTATGGGTCTTTTACTTAGTCCAACAGAATATGGTATGGTTCATATTCATAGCCATTCAGCCCAGCAAAGGAGAGTTTGGAACACTATGATCTCCCAATGCCATTAAAATCATCTAGCCTTCAGTTTGAAGCTTTGTTTTTTTCTGCCTCTACTTACTTTACTTTTAAACAATTCACTTAAATTTTAGAACTTTAAAGTTTATTAAACATATTTCATTTGAAAGAATAATCTCTTTCTCATAGTTTGTGAGATTTGCTAAGAATAACTCTAATCTCAGCTGACACCAACACCATAGAGTAATTGCGGAAATCTGAGCTTTTCTCAAAATCACATTCATTTTCTATTTTCACAAATAAAAGTGGGAACAAACTAGAGGTGAGGAATAGAAACAGAATGCAAGACTGAAAGCAAAGTGAAATTTGGCAGTAAGTATTATGTGTTATGTGTAGGTCAGGATTCAAAGTAAGGTATACTAAAAAGTACTTATTCAAAAGCCATTGTGTTCAGGTTTAGACAGATATAGAGCCCTAGCTATGTACATCAACTTTCTGGTTCATTCTCAATATATATCCATATGGAGCAAATCTCAAAGAAAACATAATAGAGAATCAGAGTAACAGATGGAATTTTCCAGATCTATTAATTTATCCATTATCACAAATCCTGCAAATCTTAGTCAATATTTTTCTGGACCACATGGCCAGCCCTCTCTCTGATAATGTATCTTCTTCCATCCTTTCAACTCCATTTTTCCATTGGTGAATTCCTCCTGGCTCATCCCTGATGAGGAAGGGCATCTTTCTCCCTTTTGGCATAAGAGAGGAGATAATTTTGCTGTCTTCTCCCATTTGAATGTAAGCTCCTGGTGGACATAGAATGTGCTTAGATCTGCTTAGATATATTTCCTAGTGCTCCACATCCTGGTTGTCACATAATAAGTCTTTTAAAACTTTTTGACATGCTGACTTGCCCTCTCTTAGCTTGGTCTGTAGAAAATATATCTGTAGTGCTTGAAGCTTTTGACAATGGTAAGGTCTCCTCAGATTGTATTCAATTGACAAAGCTTTCAGGACCCCAGCCAGGATCACTTTCATGCCAGATTGTCACTCTGAAGCAGGATCTAAGGATGTGTTGTCTCCTCTCATAAAGTTTGCTGTGGAAGGGCAGAGATCCTTTCATTGGTGCCTTTGAATTTCCAAATGTTAGAAAGACTTAGTAACATTGAAGTCATTTACTAAGTACTTTGTGGATTGATTAATTGACTTATTTAAGGGGAGAAATATTTGCTATTCCTTCCTTCTCCTACCCTAAGAGGGAAATAATAACTTCTCCATCATGGAAGGACTCAATTATAGAATGCTTATTGGAAAGAATTCAAAGTCCCACTTTGAAAGAAAGAAAGTTTGATGACTTTTAGCCTCAGTTTTCATGAATCAGATGACATTTTTTCTATACCAATTTGAATAGACCTGCTGTTTTGCATGAAGATTCAAATGTCTTGTGGGGTAATCATATTTTTATTTGTTTATTTTTTGTATTAGTATGGGAAGTGTCTTGATGTGGAATCTCCTTCCATTGATTAAATCAACAAATGCTCTTCCAAAAAGGGGTAAATTCCTGTTTTTAATCTTTTTTCTTTTGTAACCATAGATCCTTAGGGTAGTTTGATCAAGTAGGTAGATCACTTCTCATAATGTTTTCATATATATGAAATAAAATTCATGAGATCATAAAGGAAATCAATTGTTTTAAGTTTTAGTTCTCAAAATACTTTTTCGCAAAAGTTCATGGAACCCAAATTAAGAACCCCAATGAGAATTGCCAAGGAAACTGTGATATTAAATAAGGAGAGGAAGGAAATAAGCATTTCTAGGTATTGTGCAAAATACTTTACAAAGATTATATCATTTTAATTCTTACCACAACCCTATGAGATGAGTGCCATTATTATTTCCATTTCTGAGAAAACCAAGGTAGGGAATAGGTCTGAGAGCTAGCAAGCATCTGAGCCTATATTTGAATTGAGGTGTTCCTGACTCCAGGATCTGTGATTTCTCTATTCCCTGTTTCATTTACCTGCATAGGTAACATATCTGTGGTTAAAAGGTGGGATAAATCAGAGACACTGTTGTACTTAACTGACTCTAGAACTTTTCTCTACAACATTCTCCTGCTTCTCATATATTAGAAAATTCATGGAAAAAATAATAATATGGTACAATAAATTAACTTGGGCTCTGTAGTCAAAGGATCTGGTTTCAAGGCTCATTCTGGACCTATGCAAGTGAACTTTGGCCTATTACCTGAGGCTTACCTAAGCCTCAGTTAACTCACTTGTCAAATGAATGGTTTAGACCAGTCTCTTCAACGATACCCCTATGATCCTTTGATTGTGCTCATTATTTAAAGACAAAGCCAGGTACCAGAGTCAATCAGTTCATAAATAATAAGTACCAGCACTGTCCTTGTAATCAGGAATAGGTTGATTCTTTTTTCCAAATGAGCTATTAAATTCAAAGAAATAAATATTCAACCAGCACCTGCTCTGCATCTATCCTGTGAATCAGAGAAATATGCAGGTGAGATGTGGTCCCTGCTCTCAAGGAACTTAGAGCAGAGTTAGGTGAGGCAAGCTGCTGTACAATAAAACAGCACAAGACACCATAAGCAATTTGGGGGAGATCAGTCAGAAGTGTTTGTTAGGGGGAAGGAAAGGGGAGTGAGTGGGGTGGGTAGCAAGTCTCCCATCTCAAGTGTCCTGCTGCTCTATCAATGCAGAAAAGATTTGTTTTCCCTTATCACTCAAACACAAAGAACAAACTCACAGGAAACTGTTCTGATATGAAAAAATTGGAAAAGATGCAGAACAACTTTTATCTCCCAAATTCATGAGTCCAGGAGGGGTTTAAAGTACCTAAATAAGAATTTAGGTTTTGGACCCATTTCAAAACAAATAATAAGCAAACAGTGATGAGAAAATGGGGGTTTCAGTTTAAAAATGAATGAATTTCCTTTGTTGCCCTATTCAATCCTATTCGTATAGGAAAGTGGGGAAACATTGCCATTTTTCATAATTTGGTGACAAAGGCCTAAAGGCAAAAATGCTTTATCATTTCATAGAAATTAATTAAAGCAAGTGAGGAAAAGAATCTATTACAGGAAAACTGCAGTGCAATATAAAATTCATTCTAATCACTATATCTAATTAAAACAAAAAGAAAAATCACTACTTTAAAGGGCCATAGCTATAATGGAAAAGAAAAATTAATAGACTAAACTGAGGCTCCCAGCTGGACATTATAATTGTAAACCTTTGGCCCTAGTGGAGGGTGGCCAGATAAAGAGAAGGCTGTAAGGTAAAGGAGATCAATGTACTTGGTAAGAAAGTGGTTTGGGGAATTTAGGGAGAGTAAGATCTCCCTGAGAGCTTATTTACCTCTAAGTAGAAAATAAGTCTCGCATGATGTGGTTCTGGAGAGTAGCAGAGTAATCTCTATTATCTGACATGAAGGATGAAGGATGGCATCTTTGAGCATCTCTCTCTCTGTCTTTCTCTCTCTGCTTCTCTCTCTCTCTCTCTCTCTCTCTCTCTCTCTCTCTCTCTCTCTCTCTCTCTCTCTCTCCCTCTCTGTCTCTGTCTCTCATCTCTCCTCTATTTCTTTCTTTCTTTCTCTCTCTCTCTCTCTCTCTCTCTCTCTCTCTTTTTCTTTCAAACACACACTCACCTAAATAATATCTACTTACTTATCATCTAAATATATATTTGAATCCAGATTTATAATTCCATTGATGTAAAAAGAATTCCTGGTTTGAAAATTCTCTTCACTGATGGAAATCAGGAATGGGTCTGCAATTGGCTTAGAGAGCAGATCAGGTAATGAGAGATTTAAAGTTGCCCTCATGGTCAGATAACTAATGTGTTTTCAGAGGTAAAAATAGAACCTGGGTATCTTTGGTTCCAAGGATGGCCCTCTATTTATTATGCCACATTGGTTCTCAATTGATGAAATAGATTGATTCAGTTCAATCAGCAAATATAAGGGCTTACTATTGTGCTATTCACTGGGGCATATACTGTAACTGTCCTCAATGATTTCATAGGTCCATAGGAAAATAGATTTCAAAATGGAAAAGACTTTAAAGGTCATGAAGGTATTCATTAGAGAAAAATTCAGGTCTATTTTTTTCTTTGGCTTTAGACGATAATTGGAGAGTCACTTTTCTAGTGTGCTTCCTTTAGAAGCTGAACCCATTTTTTAAGGAAACTTTTTTATATTTCAACATTCATTTTTGCAAAAATTTTCTCCTTCCCTTCTTTTCCTCCTCTTTTCCCATGATAGCAATCGCTCTAATAAAGATTAGGCAATTAGGCTAAACATATTTCCATATTACTCATTTGTGAAAGAAGAATAAGAGCAAAAGGGGAAACTATGAGAAAGAAAAAAATGAAAAGTGAAAATAGTTTACATTTATCTGTATTCAGACTCCATAGCTCCTTCTCTGAGTGTGGATGGCATTTTCCATGACAAGTCCTGTATGGGAATTGCATGTTGAAGTGTTTAAGTACTATCTGTTTTATTATTGAATCCATAATGAGTATGAATATCGTGAGCAATTAAGGACCAGTTTCTATAACACTAGGAGTTACAAATTACCTTTGTCATATTAGTATAAGAGATATATGGGGTGTTCAGGGTGAACTGGCACCTCTGATGTAAGGGTTTGGCAAGTCTTTGCAAATTCACTCATCTGTCCTTGGTGTGCACTTGTTACCCAAATCTCACCTGTGGTTCCCACACACCAAAGCATGGGTAGCAGCCATGCCTCAGTAAGCTGTCTTGAGAGATCTCAGACCTGTGGTGAATGGGGGAGCTATCTATCTCAGCATGGGAGACTTCTGGTGGAATGGGTAGATGATAACAATTTGTTCCAATGATTATGACTTGAGACAGGGTCTATGGAAAAGACCTGGAAGGCACTAAGGTCACCTGCTGCATTCTGGCCACGGCCAGTCATATCATATTGACTTTTGTGCTAGCACCCTGAACTTCATTGTCATTGATCCTCCTCAAAAATGGACAAACAACAAAGTGTCCTACTAAATTGAGTAAGGTAATAACTAGTGTCTCCTTAATCTGAGTCCACACTTTTCATGACTCTGTGTTTGTTGGGAGAGTGTACTCTCACTCTTATGAGAAGTAGCTAATTTCTTTTAGAAGGCCATCTCTTTTTAAAATAAAAAGAAAGATTTCATTTATTTTGAATTTTACAATTTTCCCCCTAATCTTCCTTCCATTCCCCTCCCCACCCGAAGGCAGTCTGTTAGTCTTTACCTTATTTCCATGGTATACATTGACCTCAGTTGAATGTAATGAGAGAGAAATCATACCCTTCAGGTACCCACTCTTCATGAATTTGCATCCTGGCACAGGGGCCACGAGTCTTCTCTATACCAGTTCTAGCATATGTGCTGCTGGAGCAAGCACCCTACTCCTCACGCTATAATTTACCATCTTCTACCACTGAGCTTCCTGTTAATAATCAGCCAATACGGTGCAGATGTAAAACATTCTATGTACTCAAAGAGTTTCGTTCTTTTAGGACACATGATTGTAAACACATCAGCCCCTCTGGACCTCTGCTGCTGAGTGTGATTATAGCTTCAAGGTCCTAGGTGGCACTCTGGGATAAAAGGGAAGGGGGCCAGGGGAATGACTGGGTGAGTAGATAGGAGAGTGGCAGAGAGCTTGGGAATAGTCAATAGTGCCGGCTTTGGATAACTTAAGAACTTGATAGTTTGTGTCTTTATTGAAAAAGAGGAAAGGAAGCCTTTTGTAATTGATTGGGAGGAGATTTTTCAAGTTCTGTTTGATGTCAAAAAAAGAGATGAAATGGCCTAGACACTGGCTACAGTTTTTGAAAGGAAGGGCCCACTTTTGTGCGTACAAAGATTGCCATCCTGCTGGGTCCCCTGCTGGTTGCTTCAAATGTACATTTTAATTAAAAAAAACAAAGGGAAAAATGCCTTTTGAACAACATCCTTGAGATGCAAAATAAGCATCTGTCTAGCATCTGTTATATGCTGAATACTGTGGAAGGTGCTAGAAGAAGAAAGAAGGCAAAAGATAAAGTTCCTGACTTGGAGTTTCCTAATTATTTGAAAAGAAGATGGAAGCAACACATTACCATTCTGTCTTGTTTGCATTTCAGTTAGGAGTCTGCCAGAAACAATTTTATTTAACATTTGATAACAGGAATATTTGTGTGGTGTGTATGTGGGTATGAAAGAGAGTCAGGAGAGAGAGATAGAGTATGTGTATATGTAAGAAAGACAGAGAGGGGGTATCCAAAATGGCATAGTACCCCTCCTCTATACATTCTGACATGCCCCTCTGCTAGGAAACGATGTGAGGTAGCCTGTTTAGGAATCTCAAACGAGGAAAAGATCCTAATATTTTAAACTGTAGTTTGGAGCTAACATTCCGGAATAGTTACTCTTCAATTTCATCTTGGGCCACTCTCCATCAGAATAGAAGTGTTTCCTCCCTATAATCAATATTGTAATCTTAATGTAAAAGTGAACATTGGTTTACTGTAGGTTCAAGAGCAATCATTTTAGATAAGTGGGGAGGCAATGTTATTATCTAGTCAGGACTTAAGTTTGGTTATCATCCTTAATCCATAGGTTTTGTTCTACTTGCTTTCCTAAAGGGAAAAGCCTGGAAAGAATTTTAGGCTGAAGAAAATATGATTTCTTAATATAGTCAGTGAATTTATAAGGAGGTGTAAATATGCACTGACACCAGAAATATACAGAACTTTATTCATTCATACTTTGCCAGGGTAGGCTTTGTGATCACTTGAACTGTGATTTGGTGGGTGTACTTTCTTGTTTTCCATAATAAGAGTTTTCGAGAGAAATGTGTAAGATTGCCTGGTCAGGTGGCTTAAACTTGAAGTTACACCCAAAGGGCAACAAAACTTTGCATATCTTTTGAACCAACAATACCATTATTAAGTCTATCCCAAAGAGATCCCAAGAAAGGGAAAAAATGTACAAAAATATTTACAGCAACTTTTTTTTTTTGCAGTGGCAAAGAATTGGAAATTGAGGGATGCCCATCAATTGGGAAATGGTTGGGGCGGCTAGGTGGTGTAGTGGATAAAGCACCAGCCTTGGAGTCAGGAGTACCTGGGTTCAAATCCGGTCTCAGAGACTTAATAATTACCTATCTGTGTGGCCTTGGGCAAGCCACTTAACCCCGTTTGCCTTGCAAAAAAACCCTAAAATAATTGGGAAATGACTGAATAAATTGTGTTAGGTGAATGTGATGAAATGTCATTGTTCTGTAAGAGGTCTTGAGGGGTTGGACTTCAGAAAAGCCTGGAGAGATTTCCTTGAACTGATGCTAGTGCAGTGAGCAGAATAAGAAGAACATATGACATATTAATAGCAGCAGAGTGTGATGATCAACTATGATGCATTTACTCATCTCTGCAGTAAATAACTGAAGACAGTTCTAAAGAAATTCACATCCAGAAAAGGAACTATGGCGTCTGAATGCAGATCAAAGCATACTATTTTCAATTATAAAAACTTGTTCTATGTTTTCTATGTTTTTCTATGATCTATGGTTTTCCCTTTTCATTTTTTCTGTTTTGCTCTGACTATTCTTTCACAACATGATTAATGTGGAAATATGTTCAATACAGTTTTACATGTATAATTTATATTATGCCAAAAATATAAAGAAAGGGAAACGTCTCCTAAGTTTGTAGAGCTGGAGGTTGTTAATCTTGTTGTTTGTCCGGTATTTGTTTAAATGATTTTTGTCCTGTATTTTTGAAGTTGTTCAATGATGTCATGGGGTAATTTGGATTTAATGGAAGGAGAGAGGCCTCACTCTCTCTCTCTTCAAAATCATAGAAATTCAGTGGCATGACAAAAGTCAAGATCACTGGCAATAACCCAGAAGATTCTCAGAGTAGTTGCTCAAGGGGAAATGAAATGGCATCGCTATGTTAGTATCAGATTACAGTGTTTCCAATTATGGCCAGTCAGACCAAGCTCAGAAGGTTCCACCACAGATTGGGAACATATATGTGCACATAGATGTCTATATGAATATTTGGAGTGAGGGTATCTCTAAATTTGCACATTTTAATTTCTTTTGAAATATTGAAATTTTGCTTCGACATGAAACATCTTCTTTGATGTTGGTACATTGTCCTAGGCAGCCCTTTGCCAATGTCTCCAGTGTTTCCCAGTTGATTCCAAAATGTTCACATGGAAGTCAGAAGAAGCAATACTCTTTAGATCTATCTGGAATCCATTGGAATTGACTGAGAGATTCTAATAAATCATTTATTAAAAGTCTAACTACAAGATATCAAATTTAAAGCTGCAAGGGACCCCAGAAATCATCTCACTTAGAGAGCTTACATAACTCACCCAAGGACATACAACTAGACAGTAACAGAGGAAGAATTCCCACCCAGATCCTCAAACCTCAAACTCAGGTCTTTTTCCATTACTCTGAATTGTTCCTGATTAGAATGTACTTTTTAAAAAAAAGACAAAATATGGTCTTTTCATTCTTTCAAGACAGTCTTTTTTACAGTTGGATTAAAGAGGTGACAAAGAAAGGAAAAGATAGGGTAGTATTTGTGGAGGGTTTTAGATCTGATGAAATATGCATGATCTATGAGAGGGTCTTGTTACGGCTACTTAAAATATATAAAAAGAAGATTTTTAGAATAGAACTGACGAGAATCCGGTTCTTCTATAAATAGTGACTGGGGGAAGTTGGCTTGTCTAACAGAGGAGCTAAAATCATTGACTAAGCAGAGATTCTAAACTAATAGCTATGAAGAAACAAGTGAAGAGACTGTGAGAGGTCCAAAGGCAAGAAGAGCCATGTAAGTTGAAAAGAAGAAAATATGACAAAATAAACTCTCTCTCTTAGGTAATGGGAGGAGGGGTCATCAAGGCAATAAGCACCAAAAGAAAATGATTGCAGGAGCACTAAATCTGGTCGATGTATAACTGGGGGAGGAATTTCCGATGAAGAATGCTTTAGCCCACGCAACTGTAACATTATCAATTCTCCCATCTTATTGGTCAATGGGGAACAATCAGCACGCTCAGGAAATTGGTGCCTTTTATGCTTATAGATTTTTCCAAGAACTAAGAAGAACATTGGCATTTCCAGTATGTTAGATGACAAACACAAATCAATGGGAATTTCACAGGAAAAGTGCTTCCGGGGTAGTATTTAGAATTCATCTATTCCCCATTTTTGAACAGTTTAATTTGCTGAAAATAATGGTGTATCAAAAGAACATTGGCTAAAGAAGGGGACATGTAAATATCATTTTTTTTGAAGTCCTATTATTTTCGTAATGAGGTTGACATAACAGGAGATTCCATGGTTAATTGGATTCTTATGGCACTAGTTTGAATTTGAATTATAATACACAAAAGGTATAAAAAATCCTAAGAGGCATCCTGAAAATCCATTATAAATTCTAAAAGAAACATCCATATTCACAGTGTTTCCAACCAAGCAGTGTTTGGATATGCTACAGGTGCCAGATGAGCTAGTATGAACAATTTGGGTTAGTACACAAAAGAAGCAACATTTTCCATCAGTGTCTTGGCTTGGTTTCCTCCCCCAGGATGAGCTCATCACCTGAAAGCTCATCATCATGCAAATTGATTCAGATTCTGATACTCAGTAACTTCTCAACATTCTCAGCTGTCTTTCCCCACTGGGAAAAGGGAAGCTGGAGGATGGAACAATAAATTCCTACCCAAATTTTCTTATATAGAGGGTTCAGAACTTTCTAGTACCTTCATTTCCCATCAGCAGCTCTACTTGATTTCACCTCCTAGGCCCATGTTGTCCTGGGGCTCATTCCTTCCTAGTGACAGCCTCATCCCTACCTCCATCTTTTTAACTTTATTTTGTGTATTGACTTCCTCCATTAGATTGTAAGCATCTTGAGGGCAGGCACTATATATTTTTTTCTTATTTATAACCATGGTGCTTATCATGGGTCCTAATCCATAGTGGGTATTTAAAAATTGTTTATTGAAATGAACACAAATCCAAATTATATTATGCTTAATTTTCTCCCCTAATTCAAATAACCCATATGATATCAACTCTTACAGTTGGAATTTAGGCAAGTTACTGATTTCTAGGAGACACAGACTGCTTTCTTAGAATTTGTCTGTCAAATCATAGGTGGGTTGTGATCTGTGCTTGTGAAGGGAGTTTCCACATTAAGAGTCTATTCACAAATCTTTTTTATAACAAGATTTTATTAATCACCTACTGTGTACCAAAATACTTTGCTAAGTGCTTTGCAAATTTTTTTTTCCTCACAATCACCATGGAAAGTAGGTGCTATTGAGAAAATGAGAAAATTGAGGCAGACAAAGGTTAAGTGACTTGCCCAGGGTCATGTAGTTGCTGAGTACCTGAGATCTGAGATCTGATTTCAGTCAGACCTTCCTAACTCCCAAGTTCCAAAATCTGGCACTGTGCAATATAGCTGTCTCAATGTAGGCTACTTAGGAACACAAATCTTTTACTCCCCAAGAATGTAGTGTTAGTAAATGTACTGATGAGTTAGAAAATGACTCCTATCTGAGAATGAAATGAATTAGGACTCATGTTATGAATTCTGCTTTCTACACAAGACTGGTAAATTGTCTTCTCTTTCCAAACCCAAATCTAAATTGTTCCTATCATCATGAATTCCAGAGTGAATTTCAACATTGCTATTAAAAATGTTTTTCACTTAATAATCATTTATTTTCTCTTCTCTTCCCCTATTTAAAAGAAAACAAAAATTCTTTTAGAATAAATATGAAAAGTGAAGCAAAACAAGTTCCTTTGCTGACTATATCCAAATAAATGTATGAATTTTGAGGCTATTATCTCTGCTAGTCAGAAATGGGTACCATAGTGCATTGCTGTTGACTATACTTGACTACATGGCTTACCTGTCTAGTGAAAGCCTCTTGTCCTTACAAGTTCATACCAATGCCTGCAAAGTCATCATTATAGAATCATTCCTATGACTTTTTTATGGAATCTCCTTCAAATTTAACTGGCTCCACTTACCTCTTACCAGTGTTTGAAAATGAACCATTAGAGAATCATTCCTTTGGCTCTTCCTTTGAATTTTGTTAAAAATCTAACTAACCCTAGTGTCACATAACATCCATTCAGAGCAGCTATTAACATTTTAGAGTAAATTCATATTTATCAGATACTTCCTGTCTTGACAGATCAGATTTAATAACTCTCTGAGGCAATGTTTCCCAAACCAATTTGTTATTGGAACACCTGGCTTGAAATATATTGATGGAATACATAAACTCTAGGATAGGGGACACTGCATCTGTGTGTGTGTGTGTGTGTGTGTGTGTGTGTGTGTGTGAAAATCCTTCAAAAAGAATGCCAATGAACATCGACATAAATAAATTCAGACTATTTTCACAATAAAAAGCAATTCTTATACATTTATGAATTCATTAGTTATTGTCATAAAATTTAAATTGAATAAAAAATCATTTTGAATACTTCTCAAGTGCCACTGGCTAACAATCCCCCAGTGTGCACAAACCATTTAGTCTCTCTGGTCTTGAGACTTCTCTTTAGGAAAATACAAATAATGATGTCTACACGTTTTCCCTCAAAGGGTTTCGGGGAAGCGTGTTGTAAAACTTAAAGTTAGTTATTATTTATATGTGTCAAGTTCATATCTGATGCTTTAAAAGGAAACATATAGCCACCATCTCACTTCACACTTCTGTCTTATTTTATTTTTGCCCTTGAGGATTCCTCATTAAGACTGGAGACATGACCAAATATCTGTGAAACAACCTGGCCCCTACTGAAGAAACACATAGAGGTTAAATTGCTATCAGATTACAGAAAAGAAGCCACCTGGGCTGTAGGGGCATCAAGGCAGATACTACTGGACATGGTTTGCTGAGCTGCCACATCTCTTTTGTATTGAGTTTTTCTTGTCGCCAGGACATAAGTGCATAATGGAATAAAACCATTGACTGGTACAAACAGATCTAATGTGCTGCTGTATTGGAGATGATTGCCCAGGATGGAAGGAGTCTAGGTGAACTGGATGCCAATCTTTGTAGAATACTAGAGAGCCACTATTTTCTCCCTGTTATGGTTACACTATGTTATCCCTAGGAAATCTTAAGTGCTTTGTGAGAACAGCCTAAAGGTATGTAAAAGCCATAGAAAAGTTTGCCGGAGATAAATCTGTTTTACTAGGTCAGTAACAGCTGCATCTGTAACAGAATCTTTGGGAACTATTTTCTACAGCTGGAATGATGGTTGTGTGTGTGATGAGTGTTGATCAGTTGTGGGATGCTGGCCATCAGTGATCCTGAGAACTGGCCTTAGGCTTTGAGAGTGGAGAGAGTACTAAAACAAGTGAGAAGTGGGAGGACTGAATACTGAAGCACTTCATTGAGTTTTACAGGGATAAATGACAAATTAATTTATTATATTAATGACCATGGTTATTTTTAAAGAAATATAATTTATTGAAGACTTTTTGCCTCAGCATCACAATCTTTAATTTCAAGCCCTCATTGAAATCTCTCTGTACCAAAGAGAAGTTAACTAATGAAAAACATCTGTGAGAATGATCTGCCAGCATATACAATAGTCTGTTCTACTTATCTATTCCCCACCTTTCTGCTATGAGGAAAAAAAAGATATGTTTAAGAACCCATTCTTTTGAATTTTAATTGTTTATTTGATTAGCAATCATTTGTTTGAAAGATCATTTTATTTATATCATTTTAATCATTATGTATCTTGTTTGGCTTTGTTTACTTCACTTTGTCTCAGTTTAAATAAATCTTTCATGTTTCTTTAATTCTTCATATTCACCATTTCTTACAGTAAACCATATTCATTACATTGAAATGTCATAGTTTAGCCAACCATTTCCTATTCATTGGCCATCTGTTTTCTTGTTCTTTACTCCCAAAAAGAGTGATGCTATGAATATTTTGAAGCATATTGGATAGTTTTATTTTTTCATTTCTAGCAGCAAGCTTTTTTTCCTAAGCTCCAATCTCATATAATCTCCTGCCTTTTTGGACATCTTGACCTGCTTGTCCTAAGCCATCTAAGAATAACATGTCCACAACTAAGCTTGTTACCTTTTCCCCAATTCTTCCCCCTTTCCTAATTTCCTTATTGCTGTTGAGGGTACCACCATCTTCCCAGGCATCCAGGTTCACAACCCAAGTGTCAACCTCAAATCCTCTCACTCTTTTATCTCAAATATCCAGAAAGTTGGCAAGTACTGTCTTTGCAACATCTATCAACTCCCTATAAATTCCCTTCTCTTCTCCAACACTACCATTATTGCCAAATGCCTGAACTATGGCAATAGCCTTTTCAATCACCTTGTGTTCTCTCTCTCTCCTCTCTCTCTCTCTCTCTCTCTCTCTCTCTCTCTCTCTCTCTCTCTCTCTCTCTCTCTCTCTCTCTCTCTCTCTCTCTCTCTCATCTCTCTCCACTCTAGTCCATTCTCCCCTTAGCTATCAAAGAAATCTTCCTAAAGATCTGACCATGTCACCCTTTTCTAGTAAAGTCCAATGGCTCACTACTGCCTCCAGGATCAAATACAAAATCATCTAGTAGACTTCCAAAGCCCTTTATAACTTGCAGTCCCTTACAACATTTCTAATCTTCTTATATCACACTTTCCCTCCCTCCTTTCCTCTATGATTCAGTAATACTACCCCCCTTACTATTCTATGCACAGGAGGACATTCCATCTCCCATGTTTTAGCTTCCTTTCTCCCATGCCTAGAATTTTTTCCCTTCTCATTTCCACCACCTCCTGGCTTTCCAGATTTCATTCATGTTTCAACTAAAGTTCCACTTTTTTGTAGGAAACTTTTGCTGGTCCTTGAGGTCTTCCTCTGACATAATTTTCAATTACATGTATGTACACATAAACGTAAGTATATATATATATATATATATATATATATATATATATATATATATGTATGTATATATATGTAGTTTCCATATTGTCTCTTCCATTAGACCACTGGCTCCTTGAGAGTAGAGGTTTCTTTTGCCTTTGCAATCTCAATGCTTACTTAGTATATATTATTACAAAATATAAGGCATATAAACCAATAAAGGCTTATTGATGTCATCTTTGACAATTTCTGATATGTGAGAAAAAGACTAAAAGTTTAACTTTAAATTTCACTTACTATTACTAATTTGGATTCTATTTGTCTGTGGTTATAATTTGCAATTCATCTTTTAGAAATTATTCAGGTCCTTTGGCTACTTATCTATTGGGGAAAATCAATCATACTGTTATATTTAAGTCAGTTTCCTATGAAATTTTGATATCAGCTTTTTTGCAAGTTGTAAATATCTTCCCAATTCTATCGTTTTCTCTAATTCTATCATTTCATTGTATTTGTTCAAAGCTTTAAAGTTTTCTACAGTTAAAATTGTTTACCTTTAATGATGTTCTCTACCCCTTATTTGGTCAGGAATTCTTATCTAACCTTCAGTTTCAACAATCCTAATCTGATTCGCTTCCTCTTTTTTTAAAACAGTGTGACATTTTAAAATCAGCTCATCTTTAAATTTTGATCATTTTTGCTTTATATAGAATAAGTCTGTATTTCTGCCAAACTTTTTCATTGTCTCCAGTAGTATTTTTTAAACAATGAGTCCTGTACCCCAACACTTTATTGTATTGTATTTATCAAATTTGGGGCCATTACTTTGATTTTCTTTAATTTCTTACACCACCAGTACATTTTTCTAGTCTTCATTTTTGTTCTTACAAGTTCTAAATGACTTTCATATCTTTTACTAAGGTGGTGTAAGAAGATAAATATAAAAAGAAATTCCACCAACTTTATAAAACTATGTATTTCCCTACTATTCTTAAAGAAGTATGAAAAGCAGCACTAAATTGGATTCCAAGGACGTAACATAGATTCCTTCTTCTTCCATTTACTAATTGTACAGTCTTAGTAAAGTCATTTGATCTCACGTGACTCTGTACATGCTAACTGTTATTAGCAGCATTATTATAATTGCTATTAGGAGGGGAAAGTGAGGCAGGTAATTTAGCACAATTCAGCGCATGTCATGGCATCATTTCCCTGATGTCATGATCCTCTTCAAGGTTGTAGGACAAACATCATCATCATCATCATCATCATCATCATCAAGTATGTAGTTGTATTAGGTGAGATACCTAAGTGAATAAAGTGTTGGATCTGGAATCATGAAAAGCTGAGTTCAAATCCAGCCTCAGATTTCATTAGTTATATGACCTTGGGTAAATCAATTAACCCTGTTTGCCTCAGTTTCTTCATCTACAAGATATACTGGAGAAAGAAATGGCAAAACACTTCAATTTCTTGGCCATTAAAACTTCAAATGAGGTCACAAAGAATCAGACAGACTAAAATAACTGAATAACAAAAATGTGTTAGCCACTTATTAATATTATTACATCCTAAATAGCAATTCTTCCTTTCTTTTGGCGGGGAGAGTTTCTGTGAGGATCAAATGAAACAATGTATGTGAAAGTGTTTGTAAATAATAAATAATTTTATAGGTAAGTGTCCCTGTATTAATTGAAGTAACAGAAGGTTCAAGGGTCTGTGGTACCTGTACCCTCTTATTACGGAACTCCACCATTCTAAGTTTTAATGGGTTCTTGGCTCCATCCTTAGGGATCCTCTCCTTTAAACGTAGAGACTGGGTGCTTTTCTTAGTGCTTCTGGCTTTTAAAACTTAAGTAAGGTTCAGGTCTAAGATCATTCTAAAAAAGAGTAGAAAGTCAGTCAGCCTTCAACATAGAACCCTCATCCCCTCTCCAAAGAAATGCTTAAGAAAGACAAAAACGGCTCATAATCTGGATTGAAAAAGACTTATTACAATAACTCATTACCTAGATCATATTTTTCCAGGAAGCTGATACTTAGAACACTCAAGCATGGGACATTTAATGTGACTAAGAGGATAGAGATTTGCCTTGATCCTGAATTTGTCCTATCCAAACATTCCTTCATTTTCCACCTAGTTGCCCTCATTTTGAACTGCTTTGATTTCTCCACCAAATCCTCAAGAGCCTTGTCATTGGGAAATCTCCTCATCCTGGAAGCTACAATCAGGCTTGGTACTCTCTGTCCTAAGTAATGTTTGCCCTTCTGAATGGAGGGCAGAGCCATAAACTCTTCAATTGCCATTGGAAATGGCCTTAGACAGACAGTTTCTTGTTTTCTATAGGCTTCACTCATTTTAGATTTATTGATTTTCCATGATTTTCCATCACCTTCATCCCTTTTCAACTTTCTTTTATAGGCTGATTTCCCCCTCTAGACTGTAAGTCCCTTGAGGGAAGGTGTTCTCTTTCTTTTTCATGTAGTTCAGTAGTTAGTACAGTGCATAGCACATGGTAGTCATTTAGTAAATGTTTATTGACTTACTGATTCAAAGTCCATGTTTTCTGATAAGTCAGACTAGGATAAGGGCTCAGTCTTTGCTCAAGTGTTAACTTCTCCTTTAAGAAGCAATTCAGGGTGCACCTCCTGCAGCGCCATGGCCACCAACAAAAAGGACCTAGGAGCTTCTCATCTCTTGAACTCACAAGATTGCATATCAGACAGGAAACTTCCATCTCAGAATAAACATGTGAACACCTATGTTGTTGGTCTTTCAATCTCTCAACCATGACATCAGGGAGGTGATGCCATGACAATCACATGAATTGGATTTGAGTGAGAGGAGCTGCTCTAAATCCCTAGTCTCTCTTTCTCCTCCAGAGCCATCTGGGTCCAGTGGCCAGATATGGATCAGGAGGACTGAAGGTTCCCCTGGATGTGAGGTAGTCAGGGTGAAGTGACTTGTCCAAGATCAAAGAGCTAGTAAATGTCAAGTGTCTGAGCCTGGATTTGAACTCAGGTCCTCCAGAGCTAGTGTTCTATGCACTAAGCCACCCAGAAGGATTGGTCATTTATACTCATGGAAAGGAATATAATAAAGGAAAGGAAATTAGGGACATAGCTCTTCTAGCACCTAGAACAGTGCCAAGAATAGAGAAAGCATTTTAAATAAGTATTTATTGACTGATTGTTGATTTACTTGTTGTTGCTGTTTGGTCTTTTAATCTCAAAGAAGAGGATGGTATCAGGGAGGTGATGCCATGACCAGCAAATGAATAGGATTTGAGTGGGAGGCGCTGTGCTAAGTCCCCAAGCTCACTTTCTCCTCTAGAGCCATCTGGGTTCAGTGACCAGATATGGATCAGAAATACTGGAGATGGCCCTGGATGGGAGGCAGTTAGGATTAAGTGATTTGCCCAAGGTTACACAACTATGGAGTGTCAAGTGTCTGAGGTCAGATTAGAACTTGAGTCCTCGACTCCAGAGCCAATTCTCTATCTACTGTACCACCTTAGTACATATACCCACTTCCCAAGAAGAAATGTAATGTTACCCCATGGATTCCTGGCTCACTTGCCAATACTCTTGATACATTGTTGTGTCATTGCTGCCGTCACGAGGAGTAAAAAATTGTTGTATTGTCCTAAAATGCCAAGACCTTCAGTGCTGTCAAAGCTCCCCAGAAATGCCTTGGTGGCTAAGTGTCTGGGCCACTGAATGGTCAATGTTACACCAGTAAAACTGACAAATTTACCTTATCCATAATTGAAGACCCAGGGGACTTGTCAGTGTACGTGACATAAGTGAATTTATGGCTCAAATTATAAAAGTTAGACAATTTTGATTAAAATTGAGAAATATTTAATCATTCTAGCTAATAGATAATATATATCCATATAAAGTCCATTTTCAGTCCGATCACTCTGGTCTCTCATTCTTGACAGAAAGATTGATTGGAAAGATTTCTTTCTCTACACTTTCCATCTATCTTCTGTAGTCTCATAAATGTTGAATTAAGCAGGTTTTATGAAACTAATCACAGACGGCAGTTTTCATTGAAAGTGACTGTGACAGAGTGTTTTCCTCAATTTTACACTTAGCCAATAATAACCCAGCAGTAAAGTGTCACTTGATTTTAGAGTGGGAAATTTCTATAGATTTTATCACAATATGGAAACCACAGGATGATCTTGGGCAGAGTGCCACAGATTCCAGGAGGAACAGCTTCCATGCTATGCATGTTCAGTTTGTGAAATCCTGAGAAATGCGAATGAATTTTAGAAAACTTTCTTGCAGTGAGACAGGGAATACAACTTGGTAGATAGGAAAATGATCAACTCATGCCTATGGGTGTCATTATAGGGCTTAAGCAATAATCCCATAGTATTTTGTATCTGAGTTCACAGATATCTATTGTGAACAGTTCTGGGAACCCCATTTTAGCAAAGACTATTAAGCCAAAGAGAATAAAACCAAAAGTATATAACTTGTGTTTGTGGCATTCGAAAATAAGGTGAAGAAATTGGTGCTATTTACCTTGTTGAAGAGAAAATGGGTGAGAAATCGTGTGCCAACAAGTATTTGAAAGGCTGAGGGATTAAACTTCTCCTGATTGTTCTCAAGGGGGAAAGAGCAAAAATGTTTCTCAAAATTAGGATTTTTGAAATTGCCTCAGTTGTCTCAGGAAATGGTGGCCTTTCCATTTAAGATGATTGAACATTCCAGAAAATGATGTCTCCAAGATATGAAAGAAGACAGACAGCATGGTTTGGAAGTTTGGAACTAGGAAAAGGGCCAAGAGAGGAAAAAAAGAGAGAGAGAGAGAGAGAGAGAGAGAGACTTGGAGTCCTTGAGTCCAACTCCCTCATTTTACAGATCAGGAAACTGAGACCCAAGGATATTAAATATTGTGCCTAAAGCTACACAAGTGATAAGTGTCAAAAGCAGATTGAATTTAATTTCACAAATACTAGCCTTCTGTTCGTTTCTGAGGCTAACAAAGAGATTAATAAGACAAAGTTGCTTTCTTCAAGAAGCTTATAATCCTAAAGGAAGTTTCAAGTCATTTTCAAAGACTCCTTCTTTTTTCTTCTTTCTGCTACAACAACACAACATGACTGATCAAAAAGTGAAAAAAATAACCTTGGACAGAGAATGACTTTGGAGTTCAGGAAAAAGATGGAGGTTGGCAGTCATCCTAAAGAGGATCCTTTTTTCTATCATTTTTATTTGTTTCTTCAATTTCAGGTAAAGATAACTTTTAAAATTCATTTTTGTAAAGTTTTTCTACTTTTCGCCCACCCCAGGTCACCCAAGCAATCTGCCATAGATTTTACATGTACAATTGTATTACAGATATTTCCATATTAGTCATGCTGTGAAAGAAGAATCAGAACAAAAAAGGGAAAAACCAGAAAAAGGAAGAAACAAAAAATAAATTTTAAAAAGTAAAACCAGTATAGTTTGATTGGCATTCTGATTCCATTGTTCTTTGTCTGGATATGGATGGCATGGTTCTAGTACAGGTCTTTTAGAATTATCTGTGACTTCTGTATCACTGAGAAAAGCTGAGTCTCTTATAATTGATAATTCCACACTGTTGCTTTTAAAGAGTATAGTATCTCCTGATTGTGCTCACCTCACTCAGCATCGGTTCTTGTCTTTCCAGTTTTTTCTGGAATCTGCCTGCTCCTCATTTCTTATACAGCAATATTATTCCATTACATTCCCATATCACAACTTGTTCAGCCATTCCCCAATGGATTGGAATCCCCTCAACTTCTAATTCTTTGCCATCACAAAAAAAAAAAAAACAAAAAACCAACTACTATGAATATTCCTGTACGTGTGAATCCTTTCCCTCATTTTTGTGATCTTTGTGGGATATAGACCTAATAGTGGTATTTCTGGATCAAAGAATAGGAACAGTTTCATTGCCTTTTGGTCATAGTTTCAAATTACTCTTCAGATTGGCTAGATGAGTTCACAACACATGCAACAGTGCATTAGTTTCTCAGTCTCTCCATATACTTTCCAATATTTTTCATTTTCCTTTTCTTCATATTAGTCAATATGATAAGTGTAAGATGTTACCTGAGTGTTGTTTTAATGTGCATTTCTCTAATAAACAGTGACTTAGAGCATTTTTTTCAAATGACTATGACATGACATGAACTATGACATGAATAGGTAGTTTTCTTCATCTGAAAACTGCCTGTTCATGTCCATTGACAATTTATCAATTGGGCAATGCCTTGTACTCTTATAAATTTGGCTCAGTTTTCTATTTAATTTAGAAAGGATCCTTTTATCAGAAACACTGACTGTGAAAACTATTTCCTAGATTTCTGCTTTCCTTTTAATTTTTGTTTTGTTGGTTTCTTTGTCCCAAATTGTTTCACTCTAATGTAAACAAAATTTTCCATCTAGCATTTCAAATTGTTCTCTTTCTATTCTTCGGTCATTAATTCTTTTCCTAGACAAAATACTTAAACTTATAGAGGCAGCTAGATGCTTCAGAGTTCAAATTTGGCCTCAAACCTTTACTAGCAATGTGAATCTTGGCAAGTCCCTTCTGTTTGCCTCAGTTTCTTTAACTGTAAAATGGGAATAATAATAGAAGTTACTACTCAGGTTTGTTGTGAGGAGAAAATAAGTTAATCTCTGTACAGCCCTTAGGCCAGGCATTGGCAGAATATGCATTTAATAAATATTTATTCCCTTCTATTTCCAAAAATGAAATAATTGAACTCTCCTGGAGAAGAGAAGATCTTGGTAGGGCTAATGCTTATTCAAATTACCAAACAATCTAGTGCACTGACCCTGGAGTCAGGAGGACCTGAGTTCAAATCTGACATCAGACACTTAATAATGTGACCTTGGGCAAATCACTTATTCTTATTGCCTTACAAAAAAAAAACAAATCAATTACAACAACAAAAAGATGGTAATTACCAGACAATTGTGTTCATTGCACATACCAACAAGGTTATGTTTAAGAGTCTCCAACCAGGCTTCCATAATAGGTGAACTGAGAATTAATGGAAGAGCAAGCTGGTTTTAAAAGAAACTGAGGAACTAAAGACCAAATTGCCGAAATTCACTAGATGATGATGAAAGCAAGGGAATTCTATATAAAAAATCTACTTCTACTTCATAGAGTACATTAAAGTTTTTGTGTTGGTTTTAACAAAATGTGACAAGTCATCCAAGAGATAGGAGTATTATTTCTTTTCTTAATAACCTATATATGGGTCCAGAGGTGACAGTTAAAACTTGTTTGGGAAACAAATACAAGAAGGCTGAACATTGTTACTTTATTTAACTTAAATATATAATCCATTGTGTGAAGGGGGGGGGAGGATTAAGTTTGCCAGGAAAAATCTCAACAATTTCAGATATATCGATGATATCGCTTTAATGAAAGAAAATGAAAATTTTCTTGATGAGAGGAGAGAAAAAAAGTGTAAAAGCTTCCTTGAAGCTTAACATAAATACACCCCCCCACATATAAAGATCTTGAAAACTGATCCCATTACTTTCTGGCAAATAAAAGGAAAAGCAAAGAAATGAGTATTGAATTTTATATTCTTGGGTTCAAAGATCACTGCAGATGATGAATACAGCCTCGACATTAATAGAAAGTTTCCCCTTGGAAGGAAAGCTATGGTAAATCTGGATCGCAAACTAAAAAAAAAACCTTGCCAACAAAGGTCCATGGAGTCAAAACTATGTACTTTTCAGCAATAACACATATGACTATGATAGTTAGACTTTAAGAAAAACTAATTGCTACAGAATCAATGCTTTCAAATGGTTGTACAGGAGAACACTTTTGAGAGTCCCTTGGACAAGTGGATCAAATCAGTCACTACTTGAAATTAATTCAGACTATTCACTGAAAAGGTTAATGCTGAAGGTGAAGCTTTGATAATTTGACCACAGAATGAGAAGACAGAACTCCCTGGAAAAGGCACTCATGATGGGAAATATTGAAAGCAAAAAGAAAAGGGGATGGCAAGGATGAGATGGATAGATTTAGTCATGGAAATAATGAGCATGAACTTGGACAGACTTCAAGAGACAGTGGAGGATAGAAGGGTCCATGGGCTTATGAAGAGTCAGACGTGACTGAACAACAACAACATATTCATTGTCTTAAAGTATTTGAAAGGCTATCATGTGGAAGTCAGATTTGACTTATTCTGGTTGGTTACAAAGGGCAGACCTAGTATTAATAGGTGGGGATTTCAGAGAGGAAGGTTTTAGCTCATTCTAAGGGAAATTTGCTTAAATTGATGCATAGAATCATAGGTTTAGAGCTGGAATGGGGTCATAAAGATTAAATGCCTTATTTTACAATTAAGGAAATTGAAACCCAGTGAGTTCAAGTAATTGGTCCAATGTGACACAGGCAGAATTTGAACCCAGGCTGTCTGGACTGTGTATCCAATACTCTACTACAATAGTTTGTCTTTCAATGGACAAGTGTCTAGCACCTGGTATTCCCAGATGGTTAGCATCTAGGTACTAGTCAGTCCCAATTCTGGTTAGCTTCTAAAAACACGTGAAATCTGTTGAGACAGCACCACTTCACACTTTTGTAGTCTCAGAACAACCTTTGCATGTGTAACAAAGATGCATGCAAAGTGAACTGGACCACATTACCACCACTCACTTGCATGCAGAAAATGATATAAGACATCCAGTCAAGGGCAATGGAAGGTGGGATAGTTTGTAGTCCCACCATGTTGTGGGAAAACAGGGGATAATAGACAGATGGGCTGGCTTTTGCACAGTTGGCCTTGAAATTTTTAAAACCAGAGGAAGGCCTCTAGTGCATTGGATGGATCTTTTATGAGGGATTTATGGAAATATATGAGTAAGATTCAGACAAGATGAAAGACCATAAATACAGTGCTAACTGTGCCTCTGGAGGGATCACTCATTCTGATGAGATCATGGATTAATTGATGTTTTGAAGCATTATATAACAGTATCATTGAATGGGAGACTCATTCAAACTTTTTAGAAAATAACCTCCTTTGCACATGACCTCAAGATGCAAGATGTTTAGAATTTCAGTCACAGGATGGAAATATACTATATTTGATTATTATTATTATTATTATTATTAGCAGTAGTACTACTAATAATTAAGGTTCTCATTTATATATCATTTTTCTTATTTATATATCTCTTTAATGTTTATCAGGTGCTTTACTAATATCCTTACACCTTATTGGTAAAAGCCAAAGCAACCCTGGGAGATGGGTGTTATTAATAGCAATGCTTTTACGGATGAAAGAAATAAGTTTCAAATGTAAAATGACTTTTCCAGGGTCATACACTTATATTTGAAACAGGTTTGAAAAAAGATCCTTCTGACTCAGGTTGTTCTTTATTCATTGTGATCTTTTTTGATTTTTTTTAAAGTTTTTTCAAGGCAAGTGGGTTTAAGTGGCTTGCCCAAGGCCACACAGCTAGGCAATTATTAAGTGTCTGAGGCTGAATTTGAACTCAGGTAGTTCTGATTCCAGGACCAGTGCTCTATCCACTGAGCCACCTAGCTGCCCTGCAATCTTTTTTTGAATAATAACAGTGTAACATCTCAGCACACAGGCAAATTAATAGTGTCTTTATTGACTTATATGTTTTCAATCTATTTAACTCTTTGGTGTTTAACTCTTTGTGAGATCAAGGCATCCATTTGATGTTAGTCAAAACTGAGTTTGAGAGCATTTGAACATTATCAAGTTGCTGAAACTGTAAAACAAATTTGGGAATACCAGTTAGTGGAAATGGGAGAAGACACTGGAAAAATAATGGTGGTTAATAATAATAATGGAAGGATAAGATGGTCTATTCCTGCTTTAGGTCTTTGGATATATGTCTATTATAATCTGAATGTAATGAGAGACCATTGTAAAGTAGTTTAGAGATATTTTTAAATGAGGTTCTGGGTTTTACAGATGTTCAATGACTGTGTAACCTAAGGTGCAAAGTTTTGCACCCCTATCCTCTGATAATCTTCAAATCTCTTAAGCTTAGATGGCGTCCTTCTGAATTCATAGTTAATAGATTTTATATTTACTGACTTATCACTGGAAGGGAACTCAGAGGTCATTAGGTCAGACTTCTTAATTTACAGGTGAGGAAACTGAGGCCCACAGAGGTTAAGTGATTTACCTATATGGGTAGTAAGATGCAACCCCAGCGTCCAACCATGGTTGAGCAGATTCATAATTGAAATGATCAATTGAAATGTGCCATTCTTCTAAGGGTAATTTCATTATGTGGCTTGCCAAATATTAATGCTTGTAGTTATTCAACTTGTTTTTTGATAATTTCATTTATTTGGGAACCTTTCAAAACTTTGGTTTTATTTCTTCTGTGCTAGTTTCTTCCGGGAGAGTGGCAATAATTGTTGATAAATTGGACTTAAGCTTTCCTAAAAAAAAAAACAAAACATAGGAAGACCTGATTTATGGCAGAGCCCAACTTGCAGATGGATCAATGTCACCAGTTCCCTAAATAATCAAATTAAATGGCAAGAAAAGGGCGATCAAGGTGGCTGTCACATTCCAGTGAGTGGAAGTTAGTACAACATCTGCTTTGCCTGCTGTTTCCCAAGTCACTGGAGCATATGGCAATCAGGGGAATTGCCTTGCTCTCTTTTTATTGGTGGAGGCTGTTCACTGGGGATGTGCTCTTTCTGCTGAGAATAGCCTTTTGTGAACTGCTGCAGTGGGATGAGCTGTCTACAAGCAGTAAGACTAATGTCTATAAAAACCAGAAGCTACTTTCATCTTGGCGTGTTTTCTCCCCCAGAGGTCTGCTACCCTCACCTGTTAGCTAAACTCCAGTTTTCCTTCACATCTTCCAGGTCAGAAGAAAGTTTGGATATATAAGACTAGTCACTGTCACCTTCAGATTGTTTTTCTAATATTAATTCTAACTAAGCTTTATTTATAATATTTATAACTAATATGTATTCTAATTTCCAGGCATAAATAGCTATACTAAAAAAAGGCAAAAAAAGGATGCAATTGTGTTGTGGGTCAGAGGGTGATTAAAAAACATGATTATTTAATTTTTAATGATTTAGCCAAAAAGCAGTACCAATTTAAACTAAATGAGAGCAGGTCTATAATATCTGAATTGTCAATTTTTTTGAATTCTATATTTTAAAGGCATATACCATAATTATGTTACACTCAAGTAATATAACATTCTGGCTAAAAGGTTTCTAGATCCTGCCAGATCTGCTTAATAAACACATAAAAGAATCTGCATATGGACCATTTTGTCAGAATAGCCACAGCAGCCAACCAATCCTTCAAAAAGCCTTTTTATTGTAATTCATTTTTCAGTTGAGTCCAACTCTTTATTGACCCCATTTGGGGTTTTCTCGCCAAAGATACTGAAATGCTTTGCTATTTTCTTCTCTGGCTCATTTTATCCATGAGGAAATTGAGGCAAACAATTGAGGTTGTGTGACTTGTCCAGGCTCACAGAACTAGTAAGCGTCTGAGGCCAGATTGGAAATCAGGAAGATGCGTCGTGCTATTTGCCATCCACATTGCCACCTAGTTACCTAAAAGACTCTATTAAGCTCCTACTGTATACTCTCCTAGTTCGAGAGATATAAGTCGGACATTTCCTGTCCTCAAGAAGCTTCCATTCCAGTTGTGGCGACTATTATGCATAGAATGATGGATCTAGATTCTAGAGTCAGGATGAACTACTTGAGTTCATATCTGACCTTGGAGAACTAATTATTAGCTGTATGATCCTGAACAAGTCACTTAACTTCCCTCACCCTCAGTTTTCTCATCTGTAAAATGGGAATACTAATAGCTCCTACACTTAGGTTTGTGTGAGAATCAAATGAGACAATTTTTGCAACTCTTTGTTAATAATCCAGATTTTTAAACTGCTTAGCACAGGGCCTGATAAATATTCAATATATTTTTGTTCCTTTCTCTAATTGGGTATGCAATACATATAAGGGAATCTATTTATTCCTCCTCTTATAGTATTTCTTGAAATTCCTTCAGGAGAATTTGAACGACTACTGCTGGTTAGTGATGGTAATTGGGAAACTAAAAGGGAAGACGTATGAGTCTTTTCCCAGTCTTGAACATAGTGGATGAAGAGATGCTATATATGGAGAAGGCACATGAGCTGAGGGACAAAAGAGACCCGTGGACCTTAGAATCTGGACTCAGCTGGGAGTAAAGACTAGGGACTGCTGGTTGAGACCCATAAAGGAGCAGATCCTCAAGAGTGCATGCGAAAGTCGATATATATCATTTTGAAAGATGAACCTTTCCTGTCCAGGTATGAATGGGGAATCAGGTGCTAGAGTTCAACATTTTTTTTCATCATAAATCATTCAGACTAAGCCTAGAGGGGGAAAATAGTGAGCCACAAATCTGCTAAGCAAAGACAGTTTAAAACTTCTGATTTAATATGTATAATAGCATCCCCCCACGAGAGTATGCATATGTGTATTTATATTTAAACACACACCAGGATAAATACTAGAGAGAAAATAACTGTGGGAATTATGAAACAAAGGAAATTAGCAAAATTGAAGCTTGTTTGATGAAATGGAATTGTTTTGAAATCAGAGGACGGCCAATAAAATTTGGGTCTGAAGACTGTCAAATATTACTATTTCACATGATGCTCCAGCACCATGTCTTTGAATGAACAATATAACCCTCAGTAATTATGGCAGTAATTTTCTCTATGATAAGACCTCTCATATCTTAGGGTGCTTTATTCACATTAATTTGTTAATCCTCCTAATACCTCCAGAGGCATGTTGTAATGATAATTTATTGTTTCCATTTCCTAGCTCAGAATGGGAAAGGTCAATGTCTGGGCCAGGTTTAGAATCATAAGTATTCTAGTTGCAAGTTTCACATGCCTCACCTCCAACCACTCATATGAAGGAAGATAATGGTATGGTCTCTGTTCTTTGGGGACCCTCTTTAATTTTTTTCCCTTCTGTACTTCTCTCTACCATTTCTGACTTACGATAAAAACTACTTTACAAAATTCAATCTGCAAAAGTCAAGGCTGATTCTCATTAATTGGCAGGAGGTGCCACTTTGAAATTGCCAATTTAACAGAGTGAGAAACACCAGGAAAGGAGAGATGTGGTTCAGCAGGACATGGGATTCAATGGAACGATCATTTGACAGAGTCCCACTTATTATACAAATAATCATTTGAACTTGTATATACAAGCAAATTATTGAGTTGTGTATCGGAGGAAAGCTCTAATTTTAGTTTTTCTAATATCTCAGCCCTACTGTTCCTTTGTTAATGTGCTTATGGAGGATAGGGATTGTATTATTGACTCTTACCTAAATCATTTGGAAAGGTCCACCTCCTCTCTTGATAATGTTTATTGTCTGCTTAACATATATTATATATGTGAACTTTTATTTGTCTGCTTTGGTTATTAGGCCAAAGGAATAATCTGATGCTTTGAGTTTCCTTTCTGGGGAAATTTGTTTTCCCCAAATTAATTTCCTTCAGTCCTAGGATTTCTCACTACCATCAGTAGTAGACTATTATGTTTGCCCTGCTCTCCTAATTCCCTCTTTTTGTGAATACAATGGAAAAGACTGGCTAGTGGGCATTGTGTCTTGTGAGATCTCAGCTTAATCAAGAGAGATACTATTCTCATCTAAGAGGAAAGCTTCCAAAACCTTTAAGGAGGTAAATTGGAAACCAGGGACATCTTGATGACCCAATTTCTCCTATATGTCTGCAGCTTTATTTCCTGAAGAATGTCTGGAAGCAATCTCTCTCCCAAGACATTCTGGTGCCAACTTTATACTCCACATGGGTCCTACCCATGCCAACATTTCCTCCAGAAAATAAGAGTTATGACATCCTTCTTAGATGATATGTATCTCAGGACTGGCCCTTCTCAGCTTTACTTGGATTATATGCAGGGATGGACTGGTACTGACTTGCTTTTCAGTGTAAGAATTTACACAAAAGAAATTGAGAAATAATATAAATGTAATTTATTGCTTTGTTGATCTCTAGACTTAAGAAGGTAATGAATATGTTGATGATGCAGGTTACTCTTAACAGTATGGAATTTATACAATTTTTGTGGTTGTTAAACATTTATCATCTCTGGTCTACATCTTGGAATAATTCAATCAATAAATATTTATTAAATGGCCAGCCCCTGCTAAGTTCTGGATATATAAATAAGTAAAGATAGTCCCTGCTCTCAGGGAACTTACAATCCAATGGAGAAGACTTTGAGCAAATGGAAGATAGAAGGGGATGGGGGAGACATTAGGAAGTATTTGGGCATTATCCAAGGAGTTGAAACCTAACAGAGTGGCAGATGGGAAGTGGAATGTGAGCTGGGCCACCAACTGAACTTGCAAACTAGTCTAATTGAAGAAGCCTGACTAATATGACCTTTAGAAGGGGCTCAGACCTCCTTCCTGAGATAGAGGCTTATGAATCATTGTTTCCATGGGAAGCAAGTGATTTCCAAACTTACCTTTGGCAAACCACCTACTCTTCATTTAGGACCACTTTCATTCCTCCCAACAAAAGGAGCAGCCTGTATCTCTCAGTCAAAATCAGAAAAGCTCAGATTTGGAAGGTAACTCAATGGCCAGCTGGTTCCACCCATACATGAAAAAAAATATCTCTGACAAAATGCCTCCCACATGGTCATCTACTCTTTGTTATGCACTACCAGTAAGGGGAAACACATCACAGCTAGAAGCTTACTTTTCCATTTTCTGAAAGTTCTAATTCCGTTGAAAATTTTCCTTACGTTATTCATTAAATTTGGCTTTTCTTGTTTCTTATTGTTCCTGCTTCTGTCTCCAATAGAAAAATTCAAGAAGTTTTTTTTTCTTTTTTGCTTCTTTTTATACTGTCTTTCTCTTTGCCCCAGGATAAAATGGCAGCTCATAAGAGTTTTGATTTGCTCCATTTCTGACCCAGCTTGACAGCCTAACCCTGCGGGTATTTGTTTACTTTTAATCTTACTACAATTTAGAAATCCTGAAGTTCAAGTGATCTGACAACTTTTAGAAAAATCCAGAAGAGACTTTAATGGTCCTCTAGTCCAATTACTTTATTGTACCAATAAGGAATTGAAGTTCTGAAAATTTAAATGATTTTCTCAGGATTGTGCAGCTAGTAAATAGTGAAGGAACTATCTGAACCCAGGTTTTTGTGACTCCAAATTCTGTTACACTCTTTACTACAACATACTGCCTCATTCTATTAATTTTAATTCATCTCATCTGAAGAATCACCTTATTCCTTAGGCAGATGATAATCTTTCAAACACCCCCAAATGCCATGCCCTCTACAGTAATCATGTTCATTCAGAATTCTACATATGATCATTTTTAATTATTTTATTGGCACTCAAAAATATCTTTTTATTCTTCCGTCACTTCCCAATGACTTCCCACCATTGGACCTACCTTGTAACAAGGATATATAGTCAAACAAAATGAATCAATTCATTGAACCAATTGAACAATATATCCCTTATTCTGTAGGAAGACCTACCATCTTCCACTTAGCAGTTGAATAAACTAGAGTGATAGAAAGTCAGAAGCTGTACCTAATATTTCAAAAAGTAAAGCTGTGTAATAATGTAATAATGTACCCATGATGTATGTAAATATGACTTATGAAGACTCTTGCCAAGTGAGTCTGCGGTCAGTGCAGGTATAGATTCACACAGCTGGTGGGTGGTTGGATGGGAGTCACTTTTATAAAATTTTATCTGAGGGAAAAAGGGAAGTCATTCATTTGTCTTATTAGTTAGTTCAAGTCTAGTAGAACAAAAGGTATTCAAATAGGGAAGTTTCCAAATTGGTCTTTGTTTCTTTAGAATGTAGGGCATGCCTGCCACATAGTAGGTCCTTTACTATGCTTGGGGAATGAATGTAAGTTAGGTGAGACTTAAGAGCCTTTGGAACTTCAGCTACCAAATTATTATTCAATTCCCCTTCCCCATTGACAAAGGGCAAACTGACTTACCATTTCCAAACTCAGTAGGATGGAGTTGCTCTACCCTGCCCCTACCCCCCTATGTCAATTTATTTTCTGTTCACTCATTGCCTGAAGCTGGGTATGGAATCTTTCAGAAAAAGCCTTGTTTATATTATTTATAAGTGACTCAATTTGCTGCTCTGGATGGAAGCAATAGTTTCTTCTAGCATAAAATGAAGTTAAAGTGACCCATTCATGAATGCATACATTACAAGGCTTTCTCAGTAATTGGTCTCTAAGCATTTATGTGGTCCTTCTGCCATGTTCAAACAGCTTTCAGGGTCTGTGGGGGAGTTGGTTGTTGTACTTCTAGTCTACTATTGGATTTCAGTGAATGGAATTTTCTGGTAGGGGCATGTAGTTCATTAACTATTTCCACCTTTCTTTTTTAAGCAAATTAAATTTAAGCAAATTTAAGCAAATTAAAATGTCACAGATATTATAGAATTTGTTGACCCATTTGCCTCTATTTAAAAGAACTGAAAAACTCAAGTAATGATTCCTTTTTAAGTGTTCTCATTTGACTCTTAATTAGAAGGCCTGGAAAAGTTACATATTCTCCAAGCATGTTTGGAGTTGGGAAATGATATGGATATAAGATATAGAAAAAGGAAAGAGAAATAGAAATACTTTCATTGGATGGTTGATGGTAGGTTTTTGAAACAAATATTTCTCTTTTCTCTGTGACTTCTGATCAGATGGGAACTGTAATACCCCTGTCTGAGAGCTTGATTCGCACTCTTTTTGGCATCTCAAGTGGTCTGTTGGGGTTTCACTGTGTGTACTCTGTTACTTGGAGACATGTCATTCAATCTGAATGGGGACATTGCTTACAAAAACTAGTCCTGGATACCTTGGAAAGAAATGGCATTGTCAGTCAATGTCATTCCCTTCTATTGTTTTAATTAGAACAGATGACACAAACATTAATACACATACACACACATACAACACAATCCTTTGCTATTGTCAGTCTCACTCAAATTGTATTCTTCCCTGTCTCTCTCTGAGGAAAAAAAAATAAATTGTAAAGTGAGGTGTGATGGCACCAGGTCCACTGGAAATTTCTCTTTCATTTAACCTAAAGCCCTGGGGTTCATATTAGAGCCCATGTGGTCTTGCTTTCTCATTGAATTTTGGATTTAAATGATTTTTAAATGGAGCATTCTTTAAAGAAGAAAAGGTCCCTCAATTCTCAAAGAGATATGAATAGTCTTTGTCCAAATGTGTTTTTCTCCAAAGTGGAAATTCATTGTATCTCCCTCCCTTCCTTGAAGAGATGAAAGACTATGGGTATGGAATGCTGCATTATAATGCTATATTTGACTGATGTGTTGATGGGTTTTGTTGAATTTTTCCCCTTCTTTTTGCATTTATTATGAGGATTATCTCTTGGCAGAAGGGTAGGGAATCTCTTGGCAGAAGGGTAGGGAGTGAAAGATGAGGGATAGGAATATTGAGAGATGAGGGTAATGTGAAATCAGAAGATATCAATTATTGTTTTTAAAAAGTTGACATTCATAAGGCAAAGGAAGGGACTTTGAAAACTTCCTGGAAACTTTACAGAGAGTCACAGAATTGGCTCTGATATCCGTCACCTTGACTGTTTGCAGATATCAGGAGAATGAGCATCATGCCGACCAAACATTCCACACGCCTGGCTGACTTCCTTTCCCCTTTTAAACTGCAGGTCAAGGCATCTGTCTTTATAAGATGTTCTAAAGCTCTTGGTGATGAGGCATTCCAGTGACCAATTATAGATAGATTCAGAAGCAACGTCTCATCTCCTCTGTCAGCATGAAGGGGAAAGCTGACATTCTTCACCTTGCAGAGCTGAATGATGGGCCAGGTTATGTCTTTAGTTGAGACTTAATACCCAAAGGAATGTGGAGTTTGGAGAATAGCTTGTCTAACTCCCCCATTCCTACTGTTTCCCTTCTCAACAAGCTATAGATAATCTTTATTTTACTTTGCAGGATTTGTAGGATGATGAATGAAATTAGATATCTAAATTTGATCCCTGATTTTTCAAGGTCGAGATATGTTTAATAGTAATGGTAAATATTTATTTTAGTCTTTGAGCTTTTTCAAGTACTGTCTAACATCTTATTTGAGCTTTATAACAAACTAGGAGATAGGTATGACATTTGATAAGTGGGGAAACTGAGTCAAACAAGTGAAGTATGCTCTAATAAGAGTTTGAGAAAACATTTGACGCCAGGTTTTCCTCACTCCAGGTTCAGCACTCTACCCACTTTGCCACTAGCTACTAATTTTATAATATATATATATATATATATGTATATGTATATGTATATATGTATATGTAACTTGCTGAGGTTTTTTCTTTTTTTTAAGTTTCATCTATTCCTTTTTTTTCTTTTCCTTCTTTTTTAAAATCTTTTCTCTTGGTAAGAAAGACCATTAAGAAAATTGACTGACCCAAACATCTAGATGCTCTCTAGATGATACATAGAACATTTTGTACCTATAGTTTCCCACCTCCTGTTAAAGAAGAGGGAAGTATATTTCCTTTCTTATCTGCTGAGACCAAGGCTAGTAAGTAAGTTTATCATAGAGGGAGGAAGTCAAATCTGCTAAATGAGTCTAAAGCACTTTAGTAAGCAATATTTGAGTAGCTCTGCTGGTCTGTAGGACAGGGAGGACTTCTAGTGCTTTAGATGTGTAATGATTCTCTACAAATGATGGTGATTGATTGTGG
Organism: Macrotis lagotis; assembly: GCF_037893015.1. Lineage (NCBI taxonomy): Eukaryota > Metazoa > Chordata > Mammalia > Peramelemorphia > Peramelidae > Macrotis > Macrotis lagotis. The sequence continues at coordinate 158,339,294 of NC_133665.1, read as the reverse complement.
AGCCACAGCATACAATGTCTGTCTCCTCTAAGACAGTGTGGATAGCTTGTCTTCATCTCTTCACAATCAGAACCACCCAAGTGTGTGTGTTTGCTCTGCATTTCCAGGCATTGATGATTAGATTTGTGATGGAAGGAGGCAGGCAATAGGGCACTCAAACCAGGTTAGCCTTGAGTCTGACAGTTGGCCGCAGACTAGATGCCTACATATAGGCCAAGCCTGAATGGATCTTTGAAAGTGAACTAGCCTTGTAGGGAAGTCAGAGAGCTGTTGGGCCAGTTCTCTCAAACTTCCCTAATTAGTGCTATATGATGGGGCCATTCTCTTGAGGATTAATGCTGCTACTTTGGACCTTCCTCTTCTTCCTACATGGCCTCCTTGACTTTTTCCTTACTGGACTCTTCGATGTCTGATGTTGTGCAAGAATCTATGGATCTCTGTCATCTCCCTGCTTGTGACATTAGAGATAGGGAACTGAGTATGTACAGCACTTATATTCTAGAGTTACTCTGATGCATAAGAGATTGGATCCCAGGAATATTCCACTCCTCCAACCTGAGATGGTATTCTAGGGGCAGCCTCCCTGGAATAACATTCCCATTCTGCTATGGTCAAATCTCATGAACCCCCAGTTAGGTTTTTCATTGACTCTTTGGGAACTTCTTGATAGACTCTAAGCCTTCCTTTGACTGAATTAAATTTCACTGTGGGACAGGCTATAGCCTGTATTCGAGAAATAGTTTTAATCATCACTTCTCTGGCTGCCTCATTGATAAAAGTCTTATTGAATGCCCAAATCCATGGAGCTGCCTACTTATTCTAGGGGTATCCATCCTAGGGTTAGAATTACTGGTCTTAGGTCCTAGGATTGAATAATAGAATGTATGGAGAGGTCATCTGTTCAATTGCTTCATTTTTCATTTACCAGAAACTGAGGTCTACAGCAGATAAGTAGTAACTTTCTCAGGTTCATAAACTAGTCACTATTTTGGGCAAGATTAGAGACATAATTACAAGGCCCCCATCCATTATACCATGGGTGGAAAATAAAGTCCTAGCTCATTTATACCAGTGATGTCAAACTCAAATAAAAACATAGCAATCCATTTCTATTTGAATTGACTTAGAAAACCACAAATTTACATCATATATGTTGCATTGCATTTTCATTATTTTAAACATTTTACAATTATGTTTTAATCTAATTCATCCTTACTCCTTGGATTCGTGAAGCTGTTGGACATCTCTGATTCACACTATTTAATTGTTAGCTCCTTGAGGTGGGAGATTAGAGTGGGAAAAGATTGGAGATCATGAGACCAACCTGAGAGCTGTTGCCCGGTACAGCTGCTAAGTGATGGTGGCAATTGTGAGAATGAAGAGAAGGTGATGTATGAGAGAGATGAAGGTAGAAATGACCTCATTTGGGAAACAGCTTAGATGGATGATGGGATGGGAAGTGTGATGGGAAACAGATTGGCTAGGAGGGAGGAGTTAAAAATAGAATTTAGTTTGTGAGCTGCATCTGGGGGAGTTACATCATGGGTCCCTTGACAGAAAAAGGAAAGTGTGGAAGAGTGGAGGGTTTAGAGGAAAAGATAACAGCTCATTCAGCTCTGAACAGAATGAGTTTGAGATGTCAATAAGACATCGTATTGAAAGATGGTCAAGAGCTAATTGGGTAAACCAGACTAGATCTTAGGAGAGAGACTAGGACTATATATATATATCTGGGAATCATCTGTGTAGACATGAAAAATAAACCCATAACAGCTGAGATCACTGAGCTAGATACTATAAAGTCATAATTCCTATTTTTTTTGTTAACACAGACCTCTTTGGAAGCCCTTCTTAGAACATTTTTATAAACCTAAAATAAGACACTTTGAATCACAAAGGAAACAAGTTATATTGAAATTCAATTTTCAAAAGAATAGAGTGACAACTATGGATTGAAAAAACACCTCAAAACAAAAGAATAGTTACTGAGTGAAGATGGTAAATAGAGACTATGGAAGGGGGGTGGAGGAGTAGTCTCATTTTACTCCCCCAAGAACCAGTGAATTGGAGGATATGAATGAATATTCAAAAAATCTGGAAAGGGCAATGAGGAAAACAATGCCATTAGCAGGGAGCCAGGGAGATGGAAGGAGAGAAGAAGGAAGCGGTATCAGATGAAGACATATTTGTTAATTCTGGGCCAGCCACTTTAGAAAGCATGGTGGCATGGGTGGGTAGCTCTGGGGTTAGATTCAGGGCAGTTGGAATTGAGGGCCATCAGAACGAAAGAAGTGGCTAGTGGGGAGTTCAGAAATAATTTGCAAATGACTTGAAATGGATGGTTGAGTGGAGTTCTGCGGTGGGCTTAACAGAAGTAAGCTTCAGGAAGGAAGAATCAAATGAGACACTTGGCAGTTCAAGCTGGGAGTTCTGGGATAACACAGCAGAATAATGGGTTCCCTGTTTAGGAGAAAATACTGGACAACAGTGCATATTTCTATCCCCAAAAGGGTGGGAGAGCAGCACATCTGAGGAATGAACAACATATTTCTTAGGAAACAAATCCAGAATGCAAACATGCATCATCTCAGGGGTTCATAATTGCCACTAGGGATTATTTATCATAGGATACTGTAGAATTTTGCCACCTGGAGTCACTGTGATTTTCCAGGTGCAAAATATTTAATATTTGATTTTAATTTAAATTGATTAAACCTTCTTCCTGCTTTGTTGTGGCAAGTTTTCCAAGAAGTTGGGAAGATGTTGCCCTTTTGGGGATCTCTTTTGACAATAGATTTTCCAGAGTCATAACTAGGTACTTAAGAAAAGAATTTTTCCCCCTCCTCCCTCCCTTTTCACAATACCCATGTTCTTTTGGTCTAATGTCACCTGTTTCAAAAGGGTTGCGAATATATATCCTATATTCATCGGAAAAAATCTTTATGCAGAATTCCCTTGATTTGGTCTTGGGTGATTTAGTTGTGTGTCTGTCATTTACCTGTTCTATGACCTTGGACAAGTCATTTAACATCTTTGGACCTTAGTTTCCTCATTTCTAAAGTGGAAATACCAAGAGCTATAATAACACCCTAAAAGAACAGTTTTAAGCCTTTAATGGGAATATATATTCACACAGACCTATTCACATGGCTGTTAATATTATTATTAGCATAATTTTATTTGAGTAAGATATATTTTAAATGAATAATTTTTTTATGTAAATAAATTAAAGTTACTAGCATTCTGAATCTGGAAATGTAATTCTTATTTAAAAAAATGATCTAGAAAATTCCTTGAAACTTCTTTCCATTGTCTGTCACATGGATAAAATTACAGCTCCCCAGTATACAAAGCATCAAAAGACTCAAAGAATGAGGAAGAAAAACAAAGATTAAGTTTCTTTTTGTTGTCTTTTTCTCCTCTAAAGTGGTCTTTTTCAAACTATTTGCTGTAATAAACAAAATAAAAATATCTAACTTCATATAAAGATTTAAGGTTCCCAAACTATGTTACATATATAATCTTTTCCCCAAAGTAGCTATCCAGCCCAAAGGGCAGCAGTCCAAACTTGCATATTGAATATGGCAAGAGTAAACTTTATCCTGGTCTAAGTATCTGCCTTCAGGAGAAAATATACAGTGGAAAGAGTACTAGGAGGGATTTGGTGTCGGATTTGGGGTTTAGATTCTGACTCCCACAGGTTATGATTCATGTAAACTTGGGCAAATAACTGCAGTTCCCAAGGTCTCAGATTCCTTATGTATAAGATAAGTAAGCTGGATTAAATGTCTTCCAAGTTTCTTTCTAGCTCCATATCTACAGACATCTTCATCTGATCTTGAAGTTTTATGGTAATACCAGACAATTAATGTTCTTTGGGTTTAAGGGCAGCTAGGTGGTATCTTGTATAGAGTCCCAGATCTGAACCCAGTCCCTGAGTTCAAATCTGGCTTCAGACACATACTAACTGTGTGACCCTGGCCAAGTCATTTAACTCCATTGGCCTCAGTTTCCTCATCTGTAAAATGAGCTGGAGCAGGAAATGGTAAACTGTTCTAGTTTTGCCAAGAAAAGCCCAAAATGGTATTGTGTAGAATCAGACACAACTGAAACACCACTAACCAACAACTTTGAGAATGGAGAGGGTGCTCGATTCAAGTTCAAATCCTGCCTCAAATATACAGTAGATGTATGTCCATGCATTTGGATTCACTTTCCCCCCACCTGCAAATTAAGATAATAACAACCCCACTTATCATGACAGGGTTGTAGTTAGGATTAAGGGACATAATATTTGTATAATGCTTTGTAATACATAGGGAATTTGTGAGTTCATGTGCAAAAACTTTTTAATTGTTCTATATTAATCTTATTTCATTCCATAAATTAAAAAAATAAGATAATTAAAAAAATAAAACTTTGCAAATCTGAAAGTAACCAATAAAGACTAACTTATCTTCTGTTATAATAGATGAGAAGGTTCTGATTAGTGTGAAAAATGAATCCTCTAAAGCTATTGCATGCAATCTAGGGATTTACAAAGTGCCTAACACTTGATGAATGTTGATTGATTGATTATAGGTTGATTGATACATTTGAATTCTCATTACATGAGTTCATTATTTGAAGTTATAATTATGTATAATATCGTAATTCGTTCCAATTCAATGAAATATGCAGTGGGAATTGGATTAATGTGACATCATGGAGAAGGAATTGATTATTCGCACTAATTGGGATCTAACCATATTGTACAAGTAGGGAGATTATGTGCTGAAATCCAAGTTCATCTAAGGTGTGCTCCAGAGTCGTGACAGATATCTATTGCAAAGTGTAACCAAAAGATGGGTTGTTGGTCACATGGTATAATTCTTTCCTTATGTTACGTTCTGGAAATGAACCTACTTGGAAACATAAAAGGACAAATTCGATAATCCCTTTCTATTTATTGTTTCTCTTTGCTTGTCCTTGCCCCTCAGAAGTGTCCTCAAATTGTTATGTCTGAGTCAAAAGAAAATTGTAGAAGGCAACTGAAGAAGTAGCCCAGATTTTTTTGTCATTACTGTCAGCAATCCCGTTGATAATAGAAGGAACTGGGGGAAGAAGCCTTAGTCCATCTTCTTTCTTTCAAAAGCCAATTCTTTTGAGAGACATATTTATAATATTTTATCAAACCATCCCTATCCCTGAGCAATAGACATGTTGTCCTAAAATATAACAGAAATTGTAAATACCAGCAGGTCAATTTAGGTTGCCAAGGAAACTGCCTTGATTTGCATTGACTTTGGGTGATTTCCTGGAGGTATTCACCTGCAGATCCAAATGTTCAAAAGGAGGTAACAATAGCAGCAGTAGTAGCAGTAGCAGCACCTGTCCTGAATTATTTGTTCTATTTCCATATGCATAGTATCCTGACCACTCTCATATAGCATTCCTTAAATTCTTTTTTTGGGGAAAGGGTGCAGTACAGAGGTGGTGGGATGCGGTGAATGATGGGAGGCCTTGAGGAGGATATATATATATCTCAATCACATATCTCAGTCATGTCCGATGTTTGGGAATCCTTTGGTCGAATGAAATGAAGATAGGGCATTTATTAAAACTTACTGGGGTAGCGAGGTTTCAAAATGGGGTTAGAATCAGGAGAACCTGAGTTCAAATTTATCCTCAAACACTTCCTATTTCTGTGACTCTGGGTTAAACCCTGTTTATTTCAGTTTCCTCATCTGTAAAATGAGCTAGAGAAGGAAATACTAAACCATACTAATATCTTTGTCAAGAAAACTCCAAATTGAATCATGGAGAATTGGACATGACTGAAAAATCACTTTACAATTAAAACAATGAGCCCTTATTGGCCCTTATTTTGTGCAAAAACTTGAAGAAACAAATAGAAAAAGTCAGATAGTCACTACTTTTTTGAGTTCAAACTCTCATTGGGGAAGATGACATATAAAAATGTAGGAAGGATGGAAAGAAAGACCCAAAGGGTTCTTAAAAAGGACATAAGGATCCATCAGCAGGAGAGATGCTAATTATTTAAGTTTCTTTCATAGCTCATTCATAATAGAGTCCCACTATGTATCCACGGAATCATCATGAAAAGAAAAATGAAAGTAGAAACCAGGTAATTCTTTCCTGGAATGTGGTAGAAGTCTACAGAAGTGACACATCAGCATTTCATTTATATATTTGATTTTACATCATATTCAAGATCATCTTTAAAATATATCCCCAGAGTATAATAGATTAAGGAAAAATCGAAAGTTCATTCATTCAATAATCTATCAACATTGGCTTTCTAGCTTTCCCTTCCACGTGATTCCTGGCTCCATGACTTTTTTTACTGATTGTCCCCCATGTTCTAGAGTACCCTGCCCCTAGATTATCTGGTCACCCAAGACTCAACTCAAATCTGCCTTCTGTAAAATGACTTCTATTTCCCCCCAACTGTTAGTACCTTCCCTTTGAGATTACCTTCTGTTTATACTGGAGAGATAAATAAATCTTTATACCTCTACATCTCTCTATCTAACATCTATTTAAAAATTTTTAATTTATTTTTAATTAAAGGAATAAAATGAGCATTTCTATAACAATAAAAAAGATGATTTGACATGAAATTGCAAATCTATTATGTACAACTTACTATTCATTTTAAATATGTAATAAAGTTAACATAAATTTCTTTTTTGTCTTTATATATTTCTATATTTTTACAGTATTTTTGTGTGTTGTCTTCCTCTTTAGAATGGGAGCTCCTTGAGGTGGCTAGGTGGTACAGTGGATAGCGCACCGACGCTGGAGTCAGGCATACCTGATTTCAAATCCGGCCTCAAACACTTAATAATTACCTAGCTGTGTGGCCTTGGGCAAGCCACTTAACCTCATTGCCTTGCAAAAACCTTAAAAAAAAAAGAATGGAAGCTCCTTGACATTAGGGACTATGTTGCTGAATTTGGAATATAGGAGGTGCCTAATAAATGCTTGTGATTATTTTTGATTCCACAAACATTTCCTAAACTGCAACCTTTAAGTTTTGAAGACCGGTATGGGAAATGAAAAAAAAAATGAACTCCCTTTCTCAGGGAATTTAGAGGCTGATGAAGGAAACAAGAATGATGCCAAAGTTCAAGTCCATCTAAGAATGTGATAACTTCTAAGACTTATGAGAGTCAATAAGAGACATTCCCAAAGAGTTGGAATGAGTTGGGGTCAAGAAAGTCTTCATACAGCAAGTGGCATTAGAATGGGACTTTAAAATATCATCGAAATGTTGGATTTAATAATAATCCACTTGGGAACTAACTGAATTGAGATGATCTGGGCTGAAATCCTGCCTCTGACCCTGTTTGATCTTGAGTACTTCCTTGGACCTCAGTTTCCTCATCTGCAAAATGAAAGGATTGACCTAGATGGCTTTAGAAAGTTCTACCACCTTTAAAATTATAATCTGATTGTCTGGTCTTGGAAAGGATCTTAGAAAAAAAGCTATTCTAAACTTTCATTTTGCAGTTGGGAAAAATGCAGAGAGAAAGAAATGACTTGCCCAAGGTCACACACGTAGTAAGTAACATAACTAGAATTTGAACCTGGGTTTTCTAACTCTAAATCCACCATTTCCCAACTATACCACAGTTCTTTAGGATCTCAACACAAGAATGGAAGGCAGGATATTCTTGGTATGAGAATAGTATGAAGAAAGGCAATAGCAATGAAGTCTAATCTGTAAAGGGGAATAATACTGTAAAACGTGTCAAATTGTGAAAATCCTTAAGCCATCATAATTTCTTCACTTGTGGGTTTGTTTCCCAGATTATTGTTCACAGAGTTAGCTGTATTTGCTAGGAAATGGGGAATTAAATCTTTTGAGCTGCAGAGTTTCATATTGGAAATTTTAACTGGAAAGTTTTTCATTTTGAAATATTTATTTAGTGGTAATGGGTAAAATGGATATGGATATTAGGAGAGAAAAGGGGAGAGAGAGTGAGACAAAGACAGGAGAGGCAGAGAGAGAGAGAGAGAGAGAGAGAGAGAGAGAGACTGAACATAGGAGGGATAGAAATAGAAATATTTGAAGTGAATTGTGAAGGTAATAAAAGAGGCTGAATTTAAATGGTGATAGGAAGAATGGAAACTATGGAATGGATTTAAGAAAGAATTAACACATCTTGTTAAGAGTGATGTGGATGACTATTTCTGAGTGTTTGTTAATAATAAATATAAAATTTAAACTCATCATATGGAAATTACATTGCTAATCTCCTCAATAGGCATTAGAGGAAGGGAGAAAATTTGCAACCCCAAATAAATAAACATACTTTTAAAAAACATTATTTATTAGAACTGATATAAAACTAAATATTCTCATTAATTGCAAATTCTCAAACTTGGAAGAGACCTTAAGGTCACCTAGTCTAGCCTATTCCTGAAAAAGAATCTCTAAGAGCAAAGGCTTTTCTTTTTTTTTGAGTGCTGTACCCCTTTGGTAGTCTAGATAAGCCACTAGGGACCCTTTGTAGAATAATATTTTTAAATGCATAAAATAAAATGCACAAGATCCCAAAGGAAATTAATTATAATGAAATGCATATATATTACATGTGTATGTGTAACATATATATGTTTATATATCAGTATGTATATATACATATGTGTATTTGTATTTATTTATTTTTTTGCTTTTGCAAGGCAATGGGGTTAAGTGACTTGCCCAAAGTCACACAATTAGGTAATTATTAAGTATCTGAGGCCAGATTTGAGCTCAGGTCTTCCTGACTCTAGGGCCGGTGCTTTATCCATACCTAGCTGCCCCTGTGTATTTATAACAAAGAGATGGACTTCAGGTTAAAATCATCTGTACTGTAGTATATCCCACAAATATATGGAATATATACTGCCTCAGCCTTTGCTTGATCATTTTTGATAAGGGGGAAACTCAGAAGGCTGATTCTACTTTAATTTCTAAATGTTAAATATACTTAGTTAACCTTGTTCTCAGTAGAGAATCTTGTTTTCCAGTCGTATCTTGGGTCATTACAGGATTACTGGCCAAATCAATTGAGCTTTCTCCTTCATGGAGGGTAAGAACTAAACTGAAAGGATCTCCTTATTTACTACACATTGTGTTGGATTCAAAGGGGAGAATTAAATTCAACCTCTTGTCATTGTGCAGTCATGACCAACTTTTCATGAACACCTGGGCCATATTGTCCATGAAGTTTTCTAGCCAAAAGCAGTTTGTCACTACCTTCTCCACTGCATTAAGGTGAATACTTAGATGACCTGTCCAGGGTCACACAACTAGTAAATGTCTAAAGCAGAATTTGAACTCCAGCCCCAGAACTCTATCCAGTGAGCCACCTAGCTGCCTCCTTGCAATACTACGATTAGTCAAAAACATCAATTTGCTGAATGTATGTCTTGTAGAATAAAAACAAAAAGGAAACCAGTCTTGCTCTCAAGGAACTTTTATTCCAATATGGGAGGCAATGTAAACATAAATAGATAGATATATTAAGTAACCTTAGAGGGGAAGCTAAAGTATGTCCTCCAAGAGAAGATGTTTGAACTGACTCTAAAGAGTGCTAGTGAAGAAGGAAACTATTCTAGGCACGGGCAATTGCCAATGGAAGGGCATGTAAAGAAAAAAAAAGGAGTAAGATATACAAGTGAAAACCTAAATTAAATGCTAATTGAATCATGAATGGTGTGTTAGTAATATTGTACTCATATATACATGCATGTATAGCACATTTATTATATGACATTGTTAACTTGGACTTTATTAATATAAATGGAAAAACAAATTAATGGAAGTCAAGATTTCACTTATTGCTGACAGTCTCTTTGTCTATTTGAAATGGAATCTCTTCTGTTTATTATGACCCTGCTGTCAGTCAGGGAGAGATAATGGGATTAAATTTCCCAAGATGTTGTGAGTTTTTCACTCTAGTGTTGCCTACACAGAGACACAACACAATTTTCCATTAAGCCATGGTTTTCCAGCTTGCTTTGATAAAGGACTTTTCAATTGTATTGCTGTGTTTTTGTGATTAGAATGACTTCTTTTTTGTCTGGTTTTAAAAAGGAAAACATTACCATTACTTTTAATATCCCTTCTAGTCCCTCTGAAGAGCAAAAATAAAATAGAAAAAGAACAATTTTCTGGCAAACATTGCTTGTGTATGTGTGTCTAGATACGCACCTTTATACACACACACATATACATACATGTATGTAATTGTGTGTACATGATTTTGTGTGCTTACATATAGGCACATATATTTATATGCATTTGAATAAAAACCCCTCAGTGCCCAGAACATCAATGCAAACCTTGCCAGTGATAAAAATTGTCACTTGTTTTTGGATAACAAGAGGATTGTACAATTTAATCATATAAATAGTAAGCATAAAGTTGACAGTTTAAGTGTGTTACATTTTCTGCCGTTGGATACCATCAACCAGGAAAATATCCCTTCTAGGCCCAAGAGAGAAGAATGTAGCAGCAAAAAAGGGTATTCTTGTTGGCATAAGAACAAAAAACAAATTTCTTTACTCGGGGTTCTCTGGAGACCACCCAACACACAACACATTATTCGCCTGTTATTAGTTTAGAGGGTTCTTCAAATGTGGCCATGGCAGAAAGAAGATATGCTTTTGGAGCCAGTGCAAGTGTGTCCTGAAAACTAATTCAAGATATGTGATTCACATGAGGAGTGAGCAGGCCCAGAGCAAGGTCTAAATAGATCTAACCCCTGAAAGGGAGGCGGAACAGAAGGGATTAAAGTGAATCCCAAGATCAAGACCAAGTTGGTTTTGGTCTGAATGTGATATGTCAGCCTATTTATCAGGTTCTAAGTCACAGAGATTTTTTGAAAATGAATGGCTAAGCTAGAGGCCTTAATTTTGCTCAGGTCAGTAAAGCTCTTTCTTTTTTACTTGCATTTTTATTCACAGAGCTTAGTATGGTGCTTGGCACATGGTAATAAAAATAAATGATTATTTCCTTCTTTCCCTCCTCCCTCCCTCCTTCCTTTCCTTCTTTCCTTCCTTCCTATCCTTCTCTCCTCTCTTCCTTCCCTTCCTCTCATTGTGTTTTTAGTTCTATATAGTTTTTATGAATGGATATTAATCCAAATAAATGTGTAAAAGTTGTAGCTTTTAAAATTTCCCTTAATATCCTAGCTGGAAGGGACATCAGAGGTTATCTAGCTCAATCTGCTTATTTTATAGGTATTGAAACTAAGACTCAGGGAGGAGAAGTTTTTTTGACCAAGATCAATCAGGTAGAAGGATCAGAGGTAGGATTTGAATCCACATGCTCTGATAGAGCCAGTACTCTACCTCCTGACTCCAGTCATATTCATATTTTTTTTAATGACTTGAGCTCATAGGTCTTCAGAAGTGGGTAAAAGCTGGATGAATAGAGAATAGAAGGCAGTAGAGGGAAGGGTGTTCCAGACAAGGCAAACAAAAAGACACTGATTTTTTGACATGTCATTTGATCACTTTCCTCATCATCGTAATTGTACTCAACTTTTTCCAGAATTTAAAATCTTAATTTTGCCCTGCTGTTTTTACTTTATATAGACCTATATATGTACATGTTGTCTCCTTCATTATAATACCATTTCCTTGTGATCAGGGATTTTTACTATGATCCTCATATCCTCAGAATTTCACACAAAATCTGATCTTTAAATGAGCATAATTGTGTTTCTGTTCCTTGAAATTCAGTACTATTCTGATACATTAAGAGATGAGGATGAAATCCGAGAGGACAAATTCATTTGTCTCATTTGGGATGTGAACCTCTCAAGACAAGGGTGTACCAATCCATTCACTTGGATAAAGGCACAGCTGGTAGGCTTATCAAATTTGAAGATGACATAAAACTAAGTAATATAGCTAATAAAATGCCTGAACCAGGGGCCAACAAAGAACTTAACAGGTGGGAACAGTAATAAGCGTATATGAAAAATAGTGATAAAATTATATTCTTCAACAGGAATTTTCTAAAAAGTCAGTTTTACAGGCACAAGATGTGGGAACTTGGTAAGACAAGTCTGAGAAATGTCTTGGGTTTTCAAAGGACCACAAGTTAGATGGGAGTCAAGAGCATATCATGACAATCAGGAACACCAAGTAAAGCTAATGTCATCTTAGTCTACATTAAAAAAGGATACTCTATGAGAGAAGTGATAGCACTAGTGTACTCTGTTTCAGTGTACCATATTTGCAAAAATATGCTTGCCTGGTATCATAGGAAGAAGGATTACTGAGAATGAGGATGGATTAAAAAAATGAGAATGTATTTTCTAGGCTAAAGATCAAGATAGTTGCCTTTAACTACATTTTACAGTGGTTATACCATCTAGTTTTGTTCAAAGATATTATGGAAGTGCCTTCTATTCCATCATAAGGGTAAAGGTTGGTATGTATGTATTGTAATCCTTGGGTCCTTTATATTTTAATGATTTTGTATGTCTGTGATCATTTCCTTATTTACATTTTAATACTTTCCAATGTGTTCTGGTTTAAATATCACATAAGTCTGATTTAATCAGAGCCAATCATGATTTTCTTGAAATAGCTTTAGAATGATGATAGTGAGTCAGACTAAAAAGACGTACATCATTGTTGCTTTTTCTTTTCCTCTCTGTACTCCCTCTCCCCTTTCCACCCTTTTCAACATTTTTCCTCTGCCCTCATCTATTTTAATTTTCCCTTCTCTCTTCTTTCCTTCTTCTTCCACACTTCTTCCTTCTCTTTTCTTCTCTTCCTACCATTTTCATTTCTTCCAACTTTGACCTTTTTGGAGATTGAATAAACATGATTGATTGAACAAATTATTGACTATGTTGAATGACAGAGAGAGGAGAGTCAAAGGTTGTAAGATCATATGACTAGGAGAATTATGGGTTTAGCAATAAAGATGCCAAGGGGAAGAAGAGGGTATTTTTTCCCTTGGTGTGGAGTTAAGATACTTATAACTACCACTTATTTAATGCCTTAAGATTTTCAAGGATGACTAGTTCAGTTTGGGACATTTTGATTTTGAAGCCCCATTGGAGCAACCAAGAGAAAATAACCAGCATACACTGGGAATTCAAGGTTAGAACTAATAGCATTTGGAGATCATGGTATAGATTTGGGAGGTTTTGGGATAGAGATGATACCTAAAACCACTGGAATGGATGGGATTTTCAAGGGAAACAAGAAAAGTTATGGTATGATATCAGGAATACTCATGTTTAACAATGGTGATAAAGATGGGCCAATCAACAGTGAGTTAGGGGATTAATCAGAAAGATAGATGGGTATCCATGAGAGGAGAGTGTGATGAAAGTTCTTATTGGTATCTAGAATTGCGAGTTGGATGAGTCAGTGTTCAACCAACATCCAGGGGGTGCATTGAACTACCTGGGGACTGACTGACTTCTTTACCGTGCTCCAGGAAGGTCATATTGTGAGAACCTCATCATCCTGCAGTATCTCATCAGCCCTGGGAATCCACCTCATCATCACCATTTGTCCTCTAATTGTGGAGTGGAACCACAGACTTAAAATCAATATTTAATGAGATAGTTCTACTTGGGAATATTTCTCTCTCATTTGGTTGCCCAACTTTTCTGATTAACATCCTCATCATATCCCTACTGAGAATCTTCTCCTCTCTCCATTTTAGTTTTCTTTTTTGGTTGTTCCATCATTAGATTGTATGCTCCTTGAAGTCAAAGACTATCTTCTTCCTTCCTCATTTCATATCTTTAGCATTTAAACATAGGGTCCAACATACATATCAGATGCTTAATAAATATTCATCTAGGGGCATCTGGGCTGTGCAATGGTTAGAGTCCTAGCCCTGGAGTCAGGAGGACCTGAGTTCAGATCTGACCTCAGACACTTTAATTATGGTCTAGCTGTGTGACCTTGGGCAAGTCACTTAACCCCATTGCCTTAAATAGATTTTAAAAAAGAAAAAATATTAAGCATAATTTATTATCATAACAAAATCAATCTTGAAGGAAAAGACTAAATCTGAGTAAGAATCTAAAGAAACAAAAAATCATGGCAGAGTTTAGGCTCAAAAGTCAGGTATTTCAGAACTTCTAACTAAGGATAATATATTTTGATCATCTAGGTCTTTTGAGTTGAAATGAGGCAGGGGAGGATTAATCATTTCTTCCAATTCTGAATCTATTTCAGGTTGTTGTGGGCATATGGGGGAGTTGAGAAACCAGGAGAAGGATCATAATAATAGGAAAAAAATGCTTGGTGCATAGGTAGCCAAGGTTCTGGCTATCTCATGGTGTCTCCTGTAGGACATGGAAGACAACATAGATCCCTATTCTCTTGACATATCTCTAAGAAAGTTTATCATATCTTTGTATACCAGTAATCCAGTGGAGAATGGTGAGAAATAAATATTAAGTTCTAGGAAATGTTGATCACAATTAGGATGATGAAAAGCTGAGAAAATCACTTTCTCCTTTCTATTCTCCACTCATTCAAATTTTACCTATTTTTCAAGTCCTGTGAACTTAGGTCTTATTTCCTCTAATAGGTCTTCTCTGACAAGATGAAGTCCACTTTTTTCTGAATAATTTTTAAATTTATAGGTAGTACTTTTCAGTTTGGTACTATATGATCTAATAAGTCACAATGTCCTCTGCTTCTTGTAGAGCATGTGTTGAAAGAGGAGAAAAAAATAAAGGGGGGAGAGAGGGAGAGAGAGAGAGAGAGGAGAGGAGAGGAGAGGAGAGGAGAGGAGAGGAGAGGAGAGGAGAGATACTTAGTTCTCTCCTCAACTATATCATTCTAATTCTACTTTGAGCTTGGATTGTAAACTTCTCAAGAGATCTATCACAAAGTTCCTTTTTATTCCAAGTCCAACTACTCTGGACTGGGGATCTGTAAAGGATGTAGAAGTGTACTTGACCTGCTAAACAAAGGAATCCCAGGAACCCCCCAGAGCCCCTGACAGAGTCACTGAGTCACTTTAGCAATGTAAACCCAGAAGTAACTGCCCCAACCTCCTTTCCCCTTTGGTAAGAACTTGAATATCGACTAATGTACACTTCTGTAGAGGTCTTTCCTTCCAACACCAGCATGAATCAGATTTTGTCCCCAGGTCCTGGCTTTCCCCAATCCTTGGTCCTGCTAGATATAGAAAAGAATCCTAGAAAACTCTACTAGACTTTTTTGATGAGGGAGTGGTAGCGGGGTCAAGCAGACCTGGTTCCATTATTTTCCCAAACTACCCATTTTTGCTATCTATTCTCAATAAAGAAAGGAAATAAGAATCAATCAAGTGCCTACATTGTATAATTCCTGGCACTTTTCTATTATTATTTCATTTGATCTTCATTACAACCCTGGGAGGTAGGTGTTATTATTATTATTACTCCCATTTTACAGTTGGGGAAACTGAGACAGACATTGATTGTCATACAACTAGCAAGAGTCTAAGGCCATATTTGAATTCACATGTTTCTGACTTTGGACCCAAAACTCTGCCTGACTGATTTGCTTTACTGTCTTATTGTGAACTACATTTGTTTTTTAGGGTTTTTTCCCAGGTAAATAAGGTTATGTGGCTTGTCCAAGGCCACACAGCTAGGTAATTATTAAATGTCTGAAGCCAGATTTGAACTCAGATACTTCTGACTATAGGACCTGTGCTCTATCCACTGTGCCACCTAGCTGCCCCCTCATTTTTTTTAAGCTTGACTTTGGTATCCCATTAAACGAGTCTGTGTTAAAATAGTATATAATGGGTTATCAATTCAAAAGATACTGTTTATGTGTACCATGGAAACCATATAGAGACTAACAGACTGCCTTCTTTGGTGGGGATGGGGAGGGAAGCAAGATTGGGGGGAGAATTGTAAAACTCAAAATAAATAAAATCTTTCTTTTATTTAAAACAATTTAAAAAGATACTGTTTATGTGGGAGAGATTGGGAACAAAGCATAAAAAATTAAAAAAATAAAAAACCCAGCCTAAAACAATCCCTCTCTTCAAGGAATTTGCATTGTATTACAAATATGGGGGGGGGCAGCTAGGTGGAGCAGTGGATAAAGCACCAGCCCTAGAGTCAGAAGGACCTGAGTTCAAATCCAGCCTCAGACATTTAATAATTGCCTAGCCGTATGATCTTGCCTTGGGAAAAGAAAAAAACAAAAAATATGAAAAGAAAACAAAGGGAGAATCATTTTAGAAGGAGTAGAGCCCTGAGATCAGGGGAACAATATAGGTCTAATGGAGGCATTGAACTGAGCTTGTAAAGGAACTAGAGTTTTCCAAGAGGTGAAGATGAATGGGGGGGGCGTCCCTGAAATGGGGAACAAAAGGGGAAAAATGTCACAGAGGAGAAATAACAATTCAGTTTGTTTGGAATACCAATTTATGTCTAGTATGTTTAGTAGTATGAAAATTAAGTTAGAGCTAGCCATTCCATTGCTCAATAATATCTAATATTCTAATAATATCTGTTGGAGGAGTTGCAGAATACTGTCTTAGAGTAGAAGATACAATCGTTATAGAGATGATAAAATAGGATTCCTAGTTTCATTCTAGTGATTATTTTTAGTAGACTGCCTTCTTCATCATCCTTTAATTTCTAATGTTTCTCTGAACCATTGGCAGGGAATTCCTTTCATGTGCTAAGGCCTTCTATGTTCAAATTCTCAAATTTTCTTTCTTCTGCTTCTGTATAAGACCCTGCCAGAAATAAAAATCCTTATTAATCAAAGAGGTGATTTTTGAATTTGCCTTTTTGAAGGACCTCATTCCGTCTATTAAAGCACTTTGACCATCCATGCAGGATGAAGGCTATGTTAATTCTTCTGACTGATTGATTGATTGATGGATGGATTGATCTGATTGGTATCACACTGTTTTTAAAACATCTGAAATTTCCAGCAGTAGCTTTGACCCACTGGGCAAAAATTACTTTGCAACAGTTGGCCACTTTTCTTATATGGCAAGCAAATGCCAGATTATTGTTTCAACATACTAATTCCTGTTGGGTTTAGGATGAAGATTGATGGTTTGACAGTCAGTTACCTCATTCCTGTTTACCTGGGTATAAGTGTTATAAGATAGAAAACCTCAGGAAGTTGTCATTCGATTAGTTAAAAGAAAATGTGTATTCTCATCCCATCATTTCAGATATTGGATGTCTTCAGGAGTGAGGCACTTATTAATAGATTAACCTGAGGGAGCTTTTGTTCCACTCATTGCAGATATAAGCAGTGCCAGTTGCTGTATTCTCTATTTAGGTCTTCCTATTAAAGGTTTTATACAGAATGTTTTTAGTATAATTTGGGATTAATTTTTTAATCCCTAAAATGCAGTCAAGCAGTCAATAAATATTTGTTGTGTTTTTTATGGGTAAATACCTTTCAAGTCTAATTTAATGCAATTCAATTCAATAAAATATCCTTAAGCACCCAATATTTGCCAGACCCTGTGAACTACGGCTATGTTTTAGAAAAAGACAAAAATCAAATGGCAACTGCTCTTAGGGAATTTATATTCTACTTCAGTGGTAACTGTTGATAATCTTACAAAGCATTTCACATCTATTATTTATATTATCTTACAATAAGTCTGAAAGCTAGGTGCTATTACCATTCTACAGTCAAAGGAGGTTCGTTCACACAGTCAGTAAATGTAAAAGGCAGCATTTGACACTTTTGGCCTTCTTGATTCCAAGGCTGATTCTCCCCCATATGCTTTATGTGGGTAAGTAAAAATAGTTTAGGGATTTTGAGGTGCCATCTAATGTCATATATTCTCTACTTGGATTGATAATTAACTTTAAAGATATCTGTAACTATATATTTGTGTCTGTATTGTGTCTATATTATTTATAGCTATATATCTATTTGTATCTTCTATATGTATCTATCATATGCTATTTACCTATCTGACTTTTCTATTTGTCATCTGCTATTTTTCTTTCTATCATATGCCATTTATCTATATCAATCCACACCTCTGTCATTCTATCCATCCATCCATCCACCCATCTATCCACCCATGCACCCATCCACCCATCCATCCATCCATCCATCCATCCATCCATCCATCCATCCATCCATCCATCTATCCATCCACCCATCCATGCCTCCATGCATCCATCATTCATCTATCTATCTATCTATCTATCTATCTATCTATCTATCTATCTATCTATCGACTATTATAATATGTAGTTAGAATTCAAGGATGGGAAAGCAGAGTTGTGATTTCATAAGTATTTCAAGCTCCCAGTTTCTTTGTTGATGGAATAATTTATGACTTGAAGTATTGATAAACATATCTGTGGTCTTTTCAATGTAGATACTCCCTGTAGTAGTGCAGATTTTGACCTAGCCATTCTTTCTCATCTTATGGGACTCTTGAGGAGACACATAGCAGGAGGTGTTATATTACCTACAATGAGTCATACGGAAGAAGTGTATCCTCAAAGAGATGAATAAATAGGAACAAAGCTGACCCTGCCATTTACCAAGAATTAAAGAGAATGTGGTTCTTCAGAACATCTCCTGTGAACCAGCACTGTTTTTTCCCACTGTCACCTGGTCATATCTACCTTCCCACACTCTTACTTCTCATACCTATCTTCCTTGACTTTCTTCAGAATTCAGCTCAAAATTTTCATCTTCAACAGGGAATTTTCCTGACTCCCTTTCCTGATGCCTTTTTCTTTAAGATTGTCTTCCCTTTACATTGTATATAAGCAATTTTCTGCAAGTTGCCTTCCTTTCTTTTAGAATGAATGCTCCTTAAGAGCAGAGAGCATACTTTTACTTTTGTTTGAATTTATAGTACTTAGCATTTAAAAAAAATGCTTGAAGACTAAGACTGGCTTCTCTTCCCACATGATGTCCCATTTTGTGCCTAGGTGCCTTTTTACCCTACCTCTGTTTTTATAAAGGTTCAATTTAAATACCATGTCCTGCATTAGACTTTTCCTGATGTCTCTAGTTATGAATTTATTACCTATCTCCAAATTTAATTTGCATATTTTAATATTATATTTATTTTTATATTTTGTCTCTTTGTCTCCCACTCCCCTTCAAGCTCCTTGTCAATAATACATCCATCTGCCCACCCACCCAACCATCCATCCATCCATCCATCCCTCAGTACATTCATTAATCCTTCCATCCATCTATCCATTCATCTATCTATCACCAGGTAGATAGAATGTATGCATGGGGTTGGAGCTGTGATTTCATAAATGCTTCAAGATCCCAGCTCCTTTTTTGATGGAATTACTTGGAACTTGAGATATTGATGCCTATTGGAATGAACTGTGGTCTCATCAATACGGATACTCTCTTTAATTTGTGACCCAGCTACACTTTCTCATCCCATATTGATAAGATGTGTAGCAAAAGGTGATATATTACCTATAATGAGTCATATGGAATAAGTGTATCCTCAAAGAGTGGGTACAGAGTTGATCCTGCCATTTACCAAGAATTAGAGAGAGTGAGCTTGTGTGGACACCATGTTAAAATACCTGGAGGAAGGGATTTTCTTTAGGAATCCTAGCATGTTGGGAGGACTTCTTGTGAAGGATTTATGCTGACTAATAAAAGTCTTACAGAATGGATAAAAACACATTTCAATGTAGCCTACAGCTATTGGAAAATAAAAAGGCCAAGAGTAGCCTTGTAGTTTGCAAAGTAACATTTTATCTTCATGTTAAGTAAGATACAAAGAGAAATGACTTTGTCAAGGCTCTGCAATAAATCTCATAGAATTGTAAGCTAGAATAGACCTTAGAGTTCAACTAATTTAGTTACTTCACCAGGAAATTGAGGACCAGAGTGTACCTTAAAAATAAAATACAAGCTCCTCTCTTAGGCATTTAAAGACCTTCATAAACTGGTTCCAATCTATTTTTTCAGATTAATTTCATATGACTTCCTTCAATGTACTCTGTGTCATAGCTGAATCGGCCAACCCGGTGTTACTCCTCTCTTTTCTCTCTGTGTTTAGCTATAGCTACTCAATATGCTTTGGCACTGGATTCTTCCAGGTTTTCCTTGACATGTCTGCTTTCATGTATTCTCCCACCCATATTACCTGCTTTTTCTTGTGGGGCAGTGGATAGAACACTGGTCTTGGATTCAGGAGGATGGGAATTCTAATGCAACCTCAGATACTTGCCACTTACTAGCTGTGTGACCTTGGGCAGGTCACTTAACCCTGACTGTCTCACATCCAGGGTCATCTTCAGTGGCTTGATTCATATCAGGCCATTGGATCCACATGTTCTGGAGGAGAAATTGAGGGTGGTGACTTAGCACAGCCCCCCTCACTCAAATGCAATTTGCCTGCTAGTCATGGCATCACTTCCCTGATGTCATAGTCTTCCTTGGGGATGGGAGAGGGAGATGAAGGACAAACATTTCTGAGCCCCACTAATCCTTTTCGTTGAGATTATCTTCACATTGTATATAAATAATTATCTTCATTCCTTTTAGAATGAAAACTCCTTAGGGGGAAAAACATGTTTTTATTTTTCTTTGTATTTTGCAGCATTTTGCACTTAAAACAAAATCTGTTGATTAATTGACTGACTGCTCTTCCCACATGATGTCCCATTTTCTGACTAGGTGCATTTCTCCCTTACCTCTGCATCTTCTAAAGGCTCAACTAAAGTAATACATCTTTCATTAGACCTTTCCTGATGCCTCTAGTTGTTAAATCATTACTTATTTCCAAATTTAATTTGCATATTTCAATATTTTCTTTATTTTTCCACTTTCTCTCTCTCTGCCTCCCATTCCCCTTGAAACTCCTTGAGCGTCAAGAATGGCTTTCTTTTTGACTTTGTGTTCCCAGAAACTCTAGTGGTACCATGTTGTGTATGTTATCAGCCATTGATCAATGTTGGTTGAAGTGACCTAAAGTGACTTCTTGGCCTCACAGCTCATTATGCACAATACTGAGACTAGAACCTAAGTCTCTTGCCTTCTGGATTAGTTCTTTCTACTGCACAGTGCTGACTTGGGTCCTATCAATGGGAAATGAATTCAGACTCCTTCTCTAAAGACATTCTCTTTAATATAGCACTGATGTCTTTGTGATCAAGTCATCTGTAAGGAATTCATGAATTTCTTTTCTGTCACCTCATTTTCATTTTTCTCTAACCCTCTTTTATGCCCAAGTCCTCTGCTCTACCGCTGCCCTTCTCAGGAACAACCTTTCAACTTAAACTAACATATTTAGCATTACTTTGATTCTTTCCTTAAACCATGTCTAGATGCCACAGAATCCATTTTTTTCTTTTAACCTCTCTCTTTAATTTGATAATTTTTTGTCTTAATGTAGCATTATTTCTCCTAAACAAAGTGTTTCTTCCTGTCTGTGCTATGCATCCTTATTGCTGTTTAAAAATGTTTAAATAACTGAAACATGATGGTGCCTTTTTAGGGGAAAATGAGCCCAGTGTTGATAATTTAAATCTATGGCATTGGAAATGTCCCTTGGTGTTCTGTTCTACATTCTGGGAAGAATAATTATAGGCTTTCAGAGCGCAACAGCGAAGAATTGTAACAAAATAATCCTCTAATCAATGCCTTCTGTGCAGCCAGCATTTCACTCCCTTTAATTTCCCCTGCCTGCCCTTCCTGGAGAAGTACAAAAGAATTAGAGTCTGTTTTTCTTTGGAAATGAAACTGTGAATTTGCCTTTAACCCTCAACTTTGATCACAACAAAGACCAAATTGCTTGTTGTCCTTCAATTGGGCAACATGTGGGATAAGGTATCTGACTGAAAGCCTATTAGGCCACTTAATCCCATAAAATAAGGATTAAGTCACTTTAGTCTACAGCCAACTACAGTAGGCCCTTACGGAGTCAAAAAAGCTGGTATATAATTTTAGTTATTGTGACTAGAATCACCATCACTGCAGGATCTCTGATAGATCTAGTTTTGTTTCAGGAAGGAGAGAGAGAGAGAGAGAGAGAGAGAGAGAGAGAGAGAGAGAGAGAGAGAGTCAAATATTATTGTTCAGTCATTTCTATTGTTTGTGACTCATCATGACACCATTTGGGGTCTTCTTGTCAAAGAAGTTTGCCTTTTCATCTCATTTTACAGATAAGGGAACTGAGGCAAGCAGGGTTAAGTGGCTTAGCTAATAAGTGTCTGAGTCCAGATTTGAACTCTATTCATTGTACCATCCATTGTGCCCATGAAGGATTTCTAAATCACTGGAAATTATCTTTTACCACTTCAATGAAGAGAATTCCCAATATGGAAATTTTCTCCACCAATGGAAATCTGATCATTAATTATCTCAAAGAATTGTCTAGGATACTGAGCAATTAAGTCAAGAAAAGTATTTATTAAACTAGATGCAAATGCTGGTCACTAAGCCGAAAGATAATCCTCGATCTCCAGGAGCTCACAGCTTAATGAAGGAGAGACCACATGCAGACAACCATGTACAAACAAGATAAATTCAAGAATTATTGGAAGGGAACTCTCAGAGTGATTAAAGAGGACTAGTAGAAACTTCTTTTAGAAGGTAAAACTGTACCTGAGACCTGAAGGAAACTAAGAAAGGTAGGAGTTAGAGATTAAAAGGGAGAGCATTCCACGCATGGGGACAGCTAATGAAAAGCTTGTCAGGAGATAGAGTGTCCTTTGTGAGAAGAGCCAGGATTTAAGTCACTGGATCTCAGATTACATGGAAAGGAGAAAGGGTAACAAGATCGGAAAGGTAGTAAGGAGTCAGGTTATGGAGGGCGTTTAAAGCCAAATAGAGGGGCTTAAATATGAGCTTAGAGTTACCTGGGATCCATTGACATTTATTGAATGGGGGCTAGAGAGAGGAGGAGTAGTGGTGATGATGTGATCAGATTTTTATTCGAGAGACCTTTGAAAGAAGGATTGATTGGTGTGGCAAAAGACTTGAATCACAGAGACCCACCATTTGGTTATTGCAACAGTCCAGATATGAGTTGATGAGGACTTGCACCAAAGTGGTCAGAGGAGAAAAGGAGCAATCTCTCTCTCTCTCTCTCTCTCTCTCTCTCTCTCTCTCTCTCTCTCTCTCTCTCTCTCTCTCTCAATCCAGGCAAATAAACTATGACAGAGGGTAGATAGTGGTATTCTTGACAATGTTAACAAAGTTAGGAAGAGAAGCTTTTGTTTTGTTTTGGTGTTGTTTGTTTTTTGAGATAGGGAGAAGATGGGTTTAGCTTGGAATATGCTTAGGATATCTATATGACATCTATTTTGAGATATTTAAACTTGAGGTGTAGGACTGGAGATTGACAGTGGCAGTATTTGTAATACTCAGGATCTAAACTCGGGTTGCCCTATTCAAAATCATGACTCTCCCCAAAATTATAAATCCATCTTTTAGCATCAACATTTCTCAGACGATATTGCACATCTATGACATTGAATACCATAGTCTCCAAAAAAATTAAAATTGAAGGTTATGCAAAGGAGAGAGTCACAGTGGTATAACTTGGCTACATGATATAACTAAGGAAGAGTTGGCATTAAAATATCAGAGATTCATATGATCAGAAGAAGAGGTGGGTTGGACATGTGGGAAGAGTTAGGGCAAACAGATGGACACACTGCATGCCAAGATATCTAGAGAACATATTGATCGGGGCGACCCTCTGTGAATTTATGGAAAAACATAAATAATAATTATACAAGATGAGGAAATGTGGATACATTATAATCTGACCCAATAGATGGAATACAGCAATAAAATTATACATCTAGCAAAGTAGGAAAGAAGAGTCATAATGATAAAATGATTTTAGGGCTATAGAGATCATGCAATTCCATATCTTCATTCCATGGGTAAAATAATTGAGGTTTAGAAAAGGAAGTGGCTTTCTCATGGTTGTAGAATGAATTAACAGTCTCAGAACTAAGTTCACCTCCATGCCTAGCTGAATACTCTTTTTACTGCATTATTCTAGATGTGTCCCTCAGTCTCTGTCTCTGTCTCCATCTCTCTGGATCCTAATTCTATCAATGTCCAGATTCTAGCACTATCATTAGCTATTATATAACCTTGGACAAGTCACTTTCGTCCTCTGAGATTCATTTTTCTCATCTGTGAAGTGAAAGTAATACATTCACCTGGTTAAGGTCATAAGATTCAACTAAAGAAAGTTGCTTAGAGATCATTCAGTTCAACTGTAATTTATAGACAAGGAAACTGAGGCCCAGAGAAAAGATTTGCCTCGTTCTTTCCTCCATATTCCACAGTCTCACTTTGCCTAATAGGACTGTTAGGAGGATCAGGGTGGAAGAATACTGAGACAATATAAAATTCTAGGACTACTCCATGTTTTTCACTTGTTAACCATTACTGAGAATGCCATTTTATTTAGTAGTTATCTGGAGAATTGTGCTTGTTTGTGTGTGTGTGTGTGTGTGTGTGTGTGTGTGTGTGTGTGTGTGTGTGTGAGAGAGAGAGAGAGAGAGAGAGACAGACAGAGAGACAGAGAGAGACAGAGAGAGAGAGAGACAGAGAGAGAGAGAGATGGAGAGAGGGAGACAGAGAGAGAGAGAGAGATACAGAGAGAGAGACAGAGAGACAGAGAGACAGAGAGAGAGACAGAGAAAGGCAGATATATAGACACAGAAAGAGACAGGGGAGATGGGTTTGGAAAAGGTAGATATTTAGCAACTTTGATTAATTGTTCCCTGCTGGGGGTCAGGCAGGGCTCAACACCAAGCAAGCATTAGAGAGTCAGTCCTGATTAGTCCAGATAATGAAGTTGTGAAGTTGTGCCATTTTTCTATTGGGATGCAACTAATGACCATATTTTACTTAATTATAATTGGGAATAGTATGGTTTCGTATACATGTGACCCTTTCAGAATGTTGGTGCATTTACAAAACTATACAGGTCCCTGGGGATGGTGGAGACCCACAAGAGAGGGAGAGTTATCTTGACTTTTTACAATTTCAGGAGTGAGACTTTTGTGTTATGCAGTTTTTTTTTTCCTGCCATGTTAAATTAAAGTAAATCTATATTTATTTAGTGCATTCTTTGTTGTTTTGTGGGAGCTTATGGACTTTTTAAGTTCTCTATAGTGGTTTAGACAAGATTCAAACACTTTTGTCTCCAGGGAGAACCTTGATAAATTTGGAGTCAAAGACATGAAGCAAAAAATAGATGACTCTTGAGCAACTTCCCAAATTGAACATTGTCCGTGTAAACCCAAAGATTGGATTTATGCTTTGAAAAGAATAAAGCTTTGTGAAAATGAAGGGGATTATTATTAAGAGTTAGAAAATGCAGTCTGTTATAGCTTTGATATTTGGCAAAGTGGAAGCAACATTAAACTCAAGAAACCTGCATTAGAACCTCAGCTCTTAGACTTGTTCTCTAAAACTGGGGATTGGATTTTATTTTGTGTTTGGGTCCTCAGTATTTCACATGTCATGGGTATTTAAGAAAAACTTATTGGGTTGAATCAATTGACCCTGTAACATTAATCAGATTGGTTACTCTCTCCTCGTTCATCTACAATATAGGGATAATAATACTTATACCACCCATCTTCCGGAGGAAAGCATTTAATAAACTCTAAAACAATCTATTAATGTGAGCTATGCTTGTTATTTTAATTATGAATGCTAAAAAGAAAAGCACAGATCTTTCCCATCTTATGGCATTTAATATTTCCTTGAGTTGGTTTGATTTCTCATCACTTCATTATACATTCAGCTTGTTAAAAATAGATTTGGAATCAAGTCAGCTCATTCTTACACAATTTGTCCTCCCGAATGACCATCAATAAATTTCCTTTTTAATGATTAAAAGCACCATTGAAATTGAAGTTCTTATGACATCATCGGTGAATATTTTCCCATCAATAAAAACAAAACAATGAGAGAATCTTGCCAATATTAGCTGCCAGCTTGGATGATGCCAGATCATTTTCATTTTTTTTAACCTCAAAAGATAGATTTAGAATTGATGCTTATCTTTATGATGCTTTCAAAAAGTCAGGATTTCCTGTGTTAATATAAGAATTTATGCCAATGTGATGATTTTGTTTCTATTATAATTTTTTTAGACAAAGACATTACACAAGTGTCTTAGAACTTGTCTAGTGCACTAAGGAATTCAATGAATTGGCCAGGGTCATTCCGTCTTGTGTCAGAGGAGGAGTTTGGACTCTTAATCTTTCTGGATTTCAAGGCAACATTTTTTCTGCCACATCCTACTGGTTCTTTAGGTATCAAGAGAATTAGCTAAAACATATAGAGAATAGGTCAACCATAAACTATTCACACCTGAAATTTAAAAAGGGAAGTGTTACTTTTGCTTACAGCTCCAGTTACTTTAATAGCAAGAGTTTTATTACTGAAAAGTTTACTTAATAGTAAACATTTGGATTCTATCAATGGTTAGCCCTGTCATGTTTCAGTATTCAATAATGACTTTTTCTTTTCTCCAAATTTAAAAACTGGCTGTCATATTAATCAAAAGGATGAAGCGACCTAAAATTTAGAATCCAAACATATATCTGATGACAAAGGGTAATGGACAGTTCATTTAGGAAAAGTGAAATATAACAGATGACTGGGTGAAGGGAGACAGGAAGAGAATAAGATTTCATTAAGTCCCTGCTATGTGATAGGTATTATATTAAGCACTTTACAGAAGTCATCTCATTTGATCCTCAGGACAACCTTGGAAAGTAGGTGCTATTATCATTCCTCTGTTACAGTTGAGGTAACTGAGTCAGACAGTAGTGAAATGACTTGTCCAAGGTCACACAGTTATTATGTATCTGAAGCTGGATTCAAACTTAGTATTTTTTGCTTGACTCCTGGTCCATCATTCTATCCACTGTATCATCTAGCTACCTTTACATCATTTGAAATGTTTTTTATTGATGATTTATGATTGTCCATCAAATTCTATTTCATAATTTATCCCCATAGCTCCTCTAGAACAGCGTGCTTCATTTTTGTCTAAGAGCAGCTATTAAGCAAAAAACACTACTACAGTGATTATATCTTATCATACACACAATATTCTGTCCTTTTAGTGCCCCCCTTTTCCAAGAGCTAAGATATTTTTTCATTGTCTATTCTTGGACCAAAGTTTATCCTAGAAATGATGCAAAGTTCTATTTTTTTTGGTTTATATTTTTGTAGTCTGTGTTAATATTCTTCTCTTAGTTCTAATTATTTCATTCTGCATTACTTCATACATGTATTCTCATGTTTCTCTGAAGGTTTTAGTCATTGTTTTTTGCTGCATAATACTCTATTATATATGTCTTCTGTGTCGTTTGTTGAGGTAGCCCTCAATCAATGAGCACCCTTGTCTTTGCTGCTCTAAAAGTGCTGCTATGAATATTTCATGAACCATGGTATCTTTCTGTCTTTGATCTCCATGGTGTATTTGCTCCTTATAAGACTTTGATTTTTCACTACATAGAAATTTTCAAATATATAGCTCTCTGTCATGGCACATGATAGGAATTTATTAAATATTCGTTGACTAGTTAACTGATTTTTACACAATGAAATTCACTTGTCAAAAACAGGGGAAAACTGACATCAATAGACTCTGACTGTGGATATATAAAACTTTACACACATGTACATACATGCCCATACATGTGTAGGTATGTGTATATGTCCTTTCTACATTTTCTACATCCATAGTCAACCACCATCAAAATATAGGAGAGAAGTGCATGTCCTTATTTCATCTTCTTGAATTACATAAGGTTCGGAGATTTGAAGAAAGGTCAACAGTGTGGTGGGTTCCAGGATTTATGGGAGAATTTGGACAGGAGTCAAAGAGAGTGAAAAAGTGTGGAAAGGTTGTGATTTGCAGCCCTGAAGCATAGAATCTATGTTATTGAGATCACAATATTTGTTGAAAAACTTAAAATGAACAAGACACATGTATTCAATTCAAATTCAGATCTGAGATGTTACTATTCAGTCATTTCAGTCATTTCCAACCCTTTGTGACCTTGGTTGAAGTTTTCTTGGCAGAGATCCTGAAGTGATCTGCCATGTTCTTCTCCAGGGCAGCCAGTGATCCTTTCGTCTGGTAATAAGAGTTTAAATGACTTGTTCAGGGTCACACTATCAGGAAATAACTGGGGTTGGGTTTGAATACATGTTTTCCTGATACCAGGTCCAGTGCTCTAACCACTGAACCACAAGCTGCCTCTACCTGACACATAACAGATGCTTAAAAGATGCTGTTGACTTGAGTTTAAGAAACATAATGAGCAATGGAATTTGTAAAGAGGTATATTATAGTGTAATCTAAGGCAGTTGATGGGGAGTACACTTCCCAGTGATTGCCAATGATTCAGTTGTTTGGGGAGGTAGCGAATTCACCTTCTTCTCTCATCAGAAGTTTTAAAGCAAGGCAAAATATGGACCTACAGGGAATGATATAGACGTTTTCTCTGAGGTCCTCTGGAAGGCTGGGACTCTTTGATACTAAGTCCAAGTCAGGGGAGGCTCTGAGTATGAACAAATATAAAAACCAATCAATCCCTGGTTTCCAAGGAAGGGAAGGAAAGGAAATAAGTGATTATCTAGAGACTACTATGTGCTTAGAACTTTACAAATAACTCTAAGTCTCATGCAAATGGGGGTGGGGAGAACAATAATAATTAAGGGGAGGTAGACTATTTAGGAATAGATGGAACACTGCAAACTGAGGATTGGGCAGGGAATCAACTAGAAAGAGGATAAGGATTCTCTGAAGGAAATTCTGGCATGCGAGATAGCATGTGCCATTGCCCAGTAGTTGGAGGAAAACATTTTTATTTCAGCTTAGCTGAAGTGTAGAGTTTGTGAAGGGAAATGGGATGAAAATGTATGAAAATGTATGAAAAAGTCTGAAAATGTAATTTGGAACTAGACTGGGAAGGGACATGAATCCTAGACTTTTATTTTTTAGTAATTTTGTAGAAAAAGGGGAGCCATTGGAAATTTTGGACAGAGATGTTTTATGGTCAGAGCTGTTGCTTACTTAAGATTATTTTACCAGATGAATGGATTGGAGGGAGAAAGTCTAGAAGGAGAAATACTGTTAGAATGAAGGACAGACTAAGGATGGGAAGAAGGGGAGAGAGAAGAAGAAATGTGGCGGTTGAATCATGGTGACTTAGCAATTGATACAGAAAGTCATAGAAAGACAACAATCCAGGTTGACTTAAACGTTCCAAATTTAGAATTATAGTTAGAATCTTGATTCTGCCACTTTCTATCTTTTTGACTTTGAGCAGATGACCTCTCTGAAAACTTGGTTTCGTCATCTGAAACAATGAAGGGATTAGAGTACATAAATTTCAAATTCCTTAAAACTCTATACCTGGGATCCTATGAAAACCTGAGTGGAAGGAAGAAAACATTTCCCTAAACAGAAGTATGAAAGTTACAGAGATGAAGGATTACAAAAATGAAAGCGGGTATGGAAATGATGACTTGAATGTATAGCTAAGTTCAATGGTCAGAAATGCTAGACAATATTTTAGAAAATAATAGTGTAGGAAATATTGTTCATATGATTGTAGAATCATAGATCTAGATGTTAGAAGCCACCTAATTCAACTTTTTTTTTTTCACAAATGAGGGTCCTGATGCATAAGGAACTTGAGTGATTTTGCCCATAGTCACACTGGTTGTAAGCTATCGTTGCTCATTCTGTTCCATCTTCAGCTCTGCTTGGTTTCAACTCCATACCAGATGAGCCAGGGCCAGGTACTCCACTTTCCATTTTCCTTTTGTACGTTCTTTTCCCAAATTAGATTGTAAGCTCCTTGGGGTCAGGAAAAGCCTTTCTTTTTCTGATATTTATTTCCACACTTTGCACAGTAGGTTCTTAATAAATGCTCATCAATTAAATTAGAATTGCTGGTATCTCAATCTGTTTTCTGATTGTAGTCTGTGCACTTGGGACATCATGTAAACTTGACATGTTGGCATTGATGTATTGACTTATGATAATCTCCCCTATAACCTCCCCCAAAAGAGCAGAAGTGAAATAGTTTGAATATTTAAGGTAAATCAATTTCTAAGGGACCAAACCATTTTTTTTTTTGGTTAAAGCAGACTCAAAATAATTCTTTCATGCCAATTGACTGTCAGACGAAAGAAAGACATTCAAACTTCCCAGTAGAATTAATTTATAATATTATTCTAGATAACAAAGCTTTGCTACTTATAGAATTCTTCATGAGAAAATCTCTGTCTCATGTTTATACTTTTAATTTAGAAACTCACAGGAATTTGCATCTAATGTATGGTATGGATGAACTAACTCTTTCATGTCTGTTCTGTTCTCCTGCTGAATAACATTGGCAAAGACCTAGATGGATAGCTTTGCATATTTAACATTTATGTACGAGCCTTGCTTAATAATATTGCCTATTTCCTTCACTTCTCCTATTGATAAAGGTGTATACCTTCTCAGGTTCTTGACTTTTGAAGAGATTTTTGGAAATATTTTAAATGTCTTGGTCTCCAGGCCTAAAAATAGTCATTCTTTACCCAGGAACCACTGGGCTCTAGTAGATTTGTATTCAGGAGCATATGGGTCTGAGTTCCAACTCCATCTCAGGGTAACTTTGACCTGGGGCAAGTCCCTGGAGCTCTCTGAGCCTCTGCTCAGATGGAAATATCTGAACTACCTGCTTACAGAATTGTGGGAGGCAAGGCCTCAAAGACCTATGTAAATATCTTATTTTTAATACTAATATTGTTATTACTACTATTGCATGAATGTTAAACACAACTAAATTTAAAACTGGATTTATATTTATGAAATTGTGTGTGACGAAATGAGGTTTTGAACCCTGTCTTTTTGCTTTTCTTTTCAGATGACAAACAATGGTATATGTCTATGTCTGTACATGTGCTTATGTGTGTATGTGTATATGTGTTGAATCCCTTTTTTCCAGGACTCCCTCAATCTTTCCCAGGCAAGCGTTGGAGGGGAGGGTGACAAGGATGGCAAGGGAGACAAGTACTCCATCAAGATCTCCAAGGGCTCCATTTATTTACTCAAACACCAGTGCTTAAATACCTTCCCAGTCCCTAATCCACTCCCACTCCAGTGGCACTTAGTGAAACAAGACTCTGGTGCTCAAGGACACCAGCTGAAGATAATTTACAGTGCTCCCACACACAACAGTTCCTAACATATATGTAGGGTTTATAGGGTGTTAAAGAAGACTAGTAGTACCTCTGGTGTGAAGGCTGCCAAGTCCTTTCAGAGCTACTCATTCACCTTTGGAATAGACCTATCTCCTAATTCTTACCTGTGGTTCCAAGAAGTTGTCTCATGCGCAGAGGCCATACCCAATAAAACCACTTGGGTAGGTGGTATATAAACTAGATGGAGGGTAAGCTGCACTCCTCAACCACATTGGTGAGTTACAGGGTTGTCTACTCCAAACACATAAAGATTTCTTCAGGGGAATAGATGAATATGAACGATGTATTCTAATAGCTACAAAGGAAGCAGGTGATGCAGAATGCTTACAGCTTGGTTACAATCAAAGACACCAAGATCATACTGCACGCAAGCTATCTCTAGCTACCTTCAATTTGTCTTGCCACTGAACTTCATGACTCTGAAAGAAATAGTGAGGTGACCATGTAAATCCAATTTATGCATAATTCAAAAGACATCACCTATACTATGATATGTATTTTCATGTGCATGCATGTATGTGTACGCATGTGTGTGCACTGTGTCTATAGGCATAAATATATATATATATGTGTGTGTGTGTGTGTGTGCATTCTCCTCATGTGGCACATGCATGCATGCACATGTATTTGGAGAGAGAATAACGATGTGTAAGGCACTATTAATTGTTATTCATATGACTTACTATATACTATTAGATATTATATACTATATATGGAGATGCATATAAACAATCATACATCTAGACCTGGATTTATGATTTCATCAATGTCCATAGATCATTTAATGGTACAGATCTCATCCATGTCTTCCTAGAAATCCTCCATCTAGTGACCATCCAAGATGCTTGGATCCATCCTCTAGACATTTCTCTCAACAATACAAAGACAGCAATGAAAAGGTGTGTGTTGCCTAGTTATTAACTATAAGGCAGGTAGCTGGCCCAATGGGGAGAATGCTACACATGGAATGAGAAAGACCTGAGTTCAAATTTAATCACAAATACTTTTCTCTGACTTTGGGTAACTCACTGTGCCTAATTCAATTTTCTCATCTGTAAAAATAGGGTTAATAACAGGGTTGTGATTTCTGATGGCTTTGTTTATAGTTATTTCTCCCATGCAATTCATTAGTAATATAGTGAAATATATATATATATATATATAGTGATATATAGTGCCATATTATATATAGTGCTATGCATATAGTGATATATATATATATAGTGCTATAGTAATATAATACACATGTTCCTCTCAACTGTCCTTTGAGTGACCTCCAGATTTAATTCTTCAGACTAATATTTAGTGACTCACAGACCTACAATTTATCTAAAATATCCAAGAATATAATTTCATATTTAGCTATTTACTTATGATCAGTCAAAACTGATTGCTCACTCATCATTTGAGGAAACATAATTATCATGAAATTCAAGTCCATGTTGGTCCAATTTAGCCTGCATTTATTTGTATATAAAATTCTTATATATAAACGGATGACTCAAGGGACAAGTAGGGATATTTGAATAGAAATTAAGTTAAATCAAGCAAAATAAATATTATATACACGCATATGTATTATACACACAAAGTTTAGTAATTGCTTGCACCTTGGTCTTTAAACAAAACTTATAAACTCTTTGAAGGCCAATTGATGAGTGATAGTTTGTAGTTCCAATGAAATAGTCTTAAAACAGTAGATACTATATCTAAAATGTGTATAGATACACACATACACACACACACACACACACACACACACACACACACTCATGAACACTAGCAGACACATAGTATCTAAAAGCCAGGACAGGTTTAAGTCAATAATTAATTTGGAAACCTTTCCGAAGACTTTTGGGACATCATGCATGTGTCCTATATGTGCTGATATATTCCCCTTTTTAATGTGTTTGCCTACATATGTATTTATATATCTCTATATATCCAAATCAATATCTATCTATACACGCACATGCAATATCAATGCAACACATACTATGTCACTTAACCCTCATTGCCTGGTATCCAGGGCCATCTCCAGTTGTCCTGGTTCCTATCTGACCACTGGACCCAGGTGACTCTGGAGGAGAAAGTGAGGTTGGTGACTTAACACAGCACCCCCTCACTCAAATCCAATTCATGTGCATCACTTCCCCTGATGACATGGTCTTCTTCAAGAATGACAGACAAACATCATCATCATCATATGTGTATATGTCTATAGTGTCCCAAAAATTCTGAATGCAGGTTCAGTTTCTGTCCATCTGTTTCCATGTGTATATGTCTGCCTATCTATAGGCATATAAATGTGTGTGTGTTTATAACAACACAATGTATACACACAATAGTCTGTATAAAGTACTGAGCATGGTACTATGCATATGTTGTTAGGACCACAAAGAATTATCAATCACTAGACATCTTCATAGAGTTTATAACTTTGGTTGCTGGGATAAGGCCCCAAAACCTTTAAAATTACACATGAAAGAAAAATGTAAGTGAAATTGAAGACAAAAGCAGACAATTTAGCTCTAGGATGGTAGGTTGTAGTATAAGAAGAATGTTAGCTTCCTGTAGGCAAAGGTTTGTACTAGACTCTTTATATCTAGGGACTGGCATATCATTAATATTTGTTCTATTGAAGTCAGTGTCAAATGAATCATACAATTAAATGGTATAAGATGAGAGAAAGAAGTAGAGATCATTGCAGCAAAGGGAAGTCTGGCTGACTGAATAGAGGAGGTAAGATTTAAGTCTTGAATGATGATGTAGAGACAGTTGACTTCAAATTCAAAAGATGGTATGAAAGACATTGGAAGAAATATATAAAAACACTGATGGATTTCCAAGAGGAGAGTAGTTTCGTGATGGATATTTTTATTTTTCCTTAGTGGAAATTTTATGCTTATTTTGTTGCTAGAGACTGTCAGGGGATTTTGGGTGTTTTAGAGAGAGGGAGAAAATGAATTTTAGGTTAGGAGGGGGAAGTATCATGCTTGTTATTTGGAACAAATGTGTAGGATGGTATCTAATCTCAATCAAATGTTCATTTTCTAAAATAAATAAAGTGGCGCTTGGGAATGCCTAACAGAAAGTCACACCAACTGCTGTTCTGGGTTATGAAAACTCTAAAGGTCAGTACTAGGAAAGATCAATAGATGTGATTTCAGAAAACTCTTCTCATTGAATGAGTGTATTCAATTAAAAATTAATTCCTAAATGACCATTAGATTTTTTCCCCCAGTTATAGATTTTGAGACCAAGCAAATAAAAAGAGAAGCTAAAGAAAAATAAGAAAAGGTCATTAAAAAGCTGTGTCTGAGTTAGATGTGCTTTTTATCCAGTTTAATTTAATTCAACTTTTAATTGTTGAGTATTTCCATGTGCACTTAAAAAAGATATATGTGATTTGATCACTGTCCTCAAGGAATTTTAAAACCAACTGGAGATTGCAATTTATGTATGCCAGAATCTTCAGAGTGTAGCTTTGGAAACCAGCTGGTCCAACCCATACTTCCCCCAAATCTCTGATACAAAATTCCTAACTATAGTCATCTAGCCTTTACTTGAGGATGTACAATGATAGAGGTCTCATTTTTTGTATCCCATGATGCAACCTACTCTGCTTTTGTGCAGCCTAATAGGAGTTTGTTAGTATTGTTGTATTTTCTTGCTTTTGAGTATAAATTTTCATCACTGAAACTTCTACCCATCTATTTTATGCTTACCCTCTGGGGCCAAGCAGAATGTGTTTACTTTCATACAAGAACCTTGAAAATATTTGAATGCAGACTCTTCTAGAATAGGATAAAGCCAGAAAGACTAAGCATATTCATAGAACATTTAGAGAAAATTACAAGACAGTACATGATTAAATAAGATTTTAAGTATACAGCTGTGGTCACATCTCTCACATCCCAGTTCGTTTCAATTATACCCATTACTCACCAAATAAAGTATAAGCTATTTAGCCTTGCATTTAGGCAGCCCTCTACATTCAAATGTGACTTCAATTATTGCATTATTTGCCATTACCTAATTTTGCCTTAAAATATTCCTTGTCCTTGTCTCTGTATTTTGCCATTTCCAAAACTTGTAAAACTCTCTCTCTCTCCCTCTCCCTCTCCCTCTCCCTCTCCCTCTCCCTCTCCCTCCCTCTCCCTCTCCCTCTCCCTCTTTTCATATATATATATATATATATATATATATATATATATATTTATATATATATACATATGTGTAAACATATATATGTGTGTCTATATTCTCTCCCTCTTTCTGTTTATATATATATATATATATATATATATGTGTGTGTGTGTGTGTGTGTATGTGTATATATATTTACTATATATATATATATATATATATATATATATATATATATATATAAATTTTTCTTCATTTCATCAAGGCTAAGTCTTCTATTGAGGTCTTGAATTTATTGTACCTTACTGTTTGGATTTCTTCCTCTTTCTATCAAGGTCATTACCATTTTCCCAGTCATTCTGAACTCTGCCCACTAACGGCTATCCCCAGTTAATCTGATGTGAAATTGTGATATTTTTACCTTTCCAGGATCTTTAATATATATCCCCTTCTCTCCACTAGCACAGCCACCACTCTTGTTGAGACCTTTCATCTCACTCCCAGATTCTTCTATAGGTCTTCTAAGTGGCCTCAGTTCTCAGTGTATCCTTCCCTCAGCTTCCAAAGTGATTTAGTATTTTAAACAGGTCTTTATTTTCTTGTAGTTACATGTAGACAAACTTTTTAACATTCATTTAAAAATTTTTGTGTTCCAAATTTTCTCTCTTCTTCCCTCACTTCTCTGCTCCCTAAGAAAGTAAGCAATTTTATTATAGGATAATCATGTTCAATTATCAACACATATTACCATGTAAGTCATTCTGTGAAAAAAGGCACATACACAAAAGAAAAAAAAGCACAAAAAATACAGAAATTGAAAAATGCTATCCCTCCATCTGCATTCAGACTCCACTAGTTACTTCTATGGGGGTGGAATGCATTTTTCATCATGAATTCTTTAGAATTGTCTTGGATCATTGTATTCCTAAGAATGGCTATCATTCCCAGTTGATAACATACTGTATTGCTGTTAGTGAGAAATATTTTCTCCTGGTTCTGCTCACTATACTTCACATCATTTCATATATATCTTCCAGATTTTTCTGAAATCTGCTTGGAGATTATTTTGTTTTACTACAATAATATCCCTTATAACTATATACCACAATTTGTTCAGGTCATTCCCCAATTTGAAGGCACCCCTTTTTCAATTCTTGGCCACCATAAAAAGAACATTTTTGTACAATTTCTTTCTCAGGTTTTTAAAAAGAACTCTCTTTGGTTTACAGACTTAGTGGTGATATTGCTGGGTCAAAGTGTACGCACAGGTACATAATCCTTTGGGCAAAGATCCAAAATTGCTCTACAGAATGGTTGGATCAGTTCACAACTCCATTTCTATCACATTTCCTCCAACATTTATTATATTCCTTTTTTTGCCATATGCATCAATTTGAGAAATATGAGGTGGTATTCTGAGGTACTTTAATCAAAGTGATTTAGAGCATTTTTTAAAAAATAACTATAGATAGATTGATTTTTTTTCATTTGAAAACTGTCTGTTTAGTCCAAAATGATTTTCTTAAAGACTTGACCAAGTTGCTTCTATTATTCAGTGATCTCTTGGGGCTTTACATTAATTGTAGGAGCAAATTTGGCAGTTTAGCACCTAAAATCCTTGCTGAACTTACCCTTTCCTTTATTTCCTGTTTTCATACTTTTATTCCCTTCTATATAACCCAGGATTAAGTTGCTCTTGCCAGCATGCTGTCCCTCACACATAGCACACCTCCCAAATTTGAGCTTTTCTTCTGGTCATCCCACAAGTCTGGAATGCATTTCCCTCTTCATCTCCTCATTTCCCTGGAGTCATTTCAGAATCAATTCAACTCTAACCTTCTGCAACAGAAGTCTTTCTGAGTCCCTACCTTCTAAATAGGGATTCTTCCTTAGACACTTACCAGCTGTGTGATCCTGGGAAAGTAACTTTGTCCTGTTTGCCTCAGTTTCCTCCTTTGTAAAAGGAGAAGAAAATGGCAAAACACTTAAGTTTCTTTGCCAAGAAAACCCCAAATGAGTTCACAAAAAGTTGAAAACAACTGAAGAATACCTGAAAAATTCTCTCTCTCTGCACATGCACAGACAAAAAAACCACAGAGCTATTTGTTTTCCCAACTTCTTTAGAATGTGAGCTCCTTGAGAGCAAAAATCATCTTTTG
Organism: Macrotis lagotis; assembly: GCF_037893015.1. NCBI lineage: Eukaryota > Metazoa > Chordata > Mammalia > Peramelemorphia > Peramelidae > Macrotis > Macrotis lagotis. The sequence goes on along the minus strand of NC_133665.1, from coordinate 158,301,753 downwards.
CCTTTCTTTGTATCCATGATACTTGACATTACACCTAGAATGAGAAAAATGTTTTATAATAATAATAATAATAATAATAACACTAACAAGCATCTATATATCATTCTAAGATTTGCAAAGAATTTTACTAATATTATCTCATTTGATCCTTACAAAATCCCTGGGAGATAGGTGCTGTCATTATTCCATCATTGAAATGGAGAGAACTGAGGCAGAGAAAAATTAAGTGACTTATTCAGGGTCACATAGCTAGTAAGAATCTCAGGTCATATTTGAATCCAGATATTCCTGACTCCAAGCCTAATGCTCTATTACCTTTGTATCTACTTGTCTAAGGTGCTGTCGTCAGGAATTTACATTCTACAGTTCTAATATAAAGATTGCAACATTACATATTAAGGTTGTATTTAGTAATCATTTTCTTCTGTCTCACATAGAAACAAAATATAGCCACATACCACATTGCCATAGTAGCAGATACAGCATAGAAGTGAAATTCAGGAAGCAAATACTTTGTTCAGCAAATACTCTGGTCATAGACACCATATTTTTCATTTTGATTCAAAGCACAGATGAAATGCATTTCAGCAGTCTGCCTATATCAGACAGCCAGCTTGGTATTGGCCCTACAGTCAGATCCTGCCACTAATCATGCATTTTTAAAGGGCAATTGGTCAAATCTATGATAAAGACATCCTTGGATTCCTGAAGTTTTGTTTCTTAGATGTCTTTGCTTCTCAGACCCTTTTGGGAATCAGCATTTCACATAAACAATATGGCATCCATATGGCAAAAAAGGAAGACTAAAAAGGATGGATTATATTTCTTAATTATATTTTGCCCCTCTTTTAAATAAGCTTTTCGTCTATTCTTTACCTGCAGCAAAGAAGCATCTTTAGGGTGTGTTTTGAGGATGAATCTGTCCTGGAATTCAACCCTCTTTTTCTCTAGAGGATGCCCAGGTGTTTGATTTTCATTTTGCTCCAAAGCCAACAGCATATGATCTCACTGACAACAACCCTGTTACTGCTCAGAGAGAGGAAGGCAGACTAGATTGCTGCCTCTAATCTCCTACCATATGCTCAGAGATTTCCCTACACTCAAGTTTCTAAAGCCCCGATGGGCTGATAACGGGACTCCCTCTCTTCCTAGTTATACAAGTGTATGCTTGGGGGGGGGGGTTGTTTGAGTGGGCCTTGTTGTAGCTGCTCCTTATGAGACTGTAAAAGACAACACTCCAACCTGTTAATGCCCTTCTCATCAGCTGTCCACACAAAGCATCTTCTCTCTTGGATGTTTTTTTTTTTTTTAAACACACACATACCCATATACACTATCTCTGCTGAAACGAAACCTTTGTTTGAGAGCTCTTCCACATGGATGTATTTTGCAGAAATACAGTTGTGCACATTTTGTTAATTTCTTCTGGAAATAATAAGTCAACACAATATAATGAAAGAAACCCCAGATTTCTAGCCCGAATATGTGGGTTAGATTTCTGGTTCTGCTACTTATCTGCAAGTCACTTAAACCATTCTGTGTATAGGTTTCTTCATTAGTAAAATGAGAATGGTGATCAGGCGAGCCCTTTGAAGTTAGGTGCTCATTTGTTTCTTGTGTCACCAGAGCCACATACAGAGTAGGTGTTTATTAAATGATCATTGATAGATTGCCTTACTTACCTCCCAGGATGGTTATCAATGAGTCAAGAAGTCATCCATCTATGTATCTACCTATTTATGAAACTGTTCTGCTTCTGTCTTTCTTTCTTTCTTTCTTTCTTTCTTTCTTTCTTTCTTTCTTTCTTTCTTTCTTTCTATATTTCCAAGGGTCACATTATAGGTGTATACAAAAATAGAGTTATATGACATCATGGAAATGTCGGGCTCTATGTATCACTCTTCTTCCACTCCAACAGTGTTTTTTCTCCTTACAAAAATAGTGAAGTAAAACCAACAAACAATCTGATATGACATTATTACAATACCCTTCCCTCCCTCATCCTCAGCCATTTCTCCAATTCCAGAAGGGTGACACATTTCCTCATCTCCTTTCCAGATTTAAGGTAAGTCATAATTAGACAGTGATACTATAGTCTTTTATTTCAATAATAAAAAAGCTCATTTTTATGAACTACTAACATTTACCTAGAGCCCAAATTCAACCCTCTCATTTTAAAGATGAGTAACATGACACAATACAATCATTTTAAGTGAGGAAAAGTTATTTCAATTCTAACCTTACTCTATGTTAATTCCATTGCCAATTTTAATTTTATTATATTAGTCCTTCTATGTTGGTTCAGTGCCAGGGTGTTCTTTCCTGATGTGTTCGTTTTTTTGCCATTTCTCAGATTGTCTTTCAGTGAAGGGGATTTTCTTGCTTTCTGCACATCCATCTCTTACCTCCTTGTCAAAGTCAGGAACATTAGAAATTTAAGCTTCTTTCTTTGCTTGAAGGATGTTCTAGAAGTTTCTGGTCAGGTGGACTAGGACCCAGAGTAAAGCTTTTAATCTGAAGTATACTACACTTTCTTTTGTTATCTTCTATCCTTGATCACACTTGAATTTGCCTGTTAGCTATGGAGATGAGATTTTGGTGAGCCATGAAACACTAGAAAAATGGCATGAAATTTCAATCAAGGATTTCAAGATATTAGGAGCAGTATTAAAATGAACATATTCTTGGTCTTATTTTTCTACTAAAAAGAGGAAGTGTGGCCAGGTACATAAAGTCAAGAAGACAGGATGGCTTCTGTCTCAGAAGCTTACTACCTGTGAAATCCTGAGAAAGCCACATATCCTGTTGGATGCACAGTTCCTTCTTCAGTAAAATGACAGTAGCAAACTCCTTGGCAAATCTCTCACACCATAAATCTTAGGGAGATGCTAATCTGTATTAGTAGAAGCATGACGAATTCCCTCTCCTAATAAAACATTGAATTCAAGGCAACTATTGTTATTACCTCATTTTTTCTCATCTTTTGAAGAGAAGGATATCAGTTGCCCATCAAAAATTAGGGCAAAATGACACGATAAAAAAAATAAAAAGAATAATGCTAAAATAGCAATAGCAATGGTAAAGACTAAGACTGGAATTTCATTTGCTCAGGGAATTCCCAGATAAAGAATATTTCTCTAAAAGATTGGGTTGCAGGCTTCTGTACAACTTAGTATCTTACAGAATTGTGTGAGACTGTGTGTGAAGTGTAGTATCTTGTCCAAAGTGGCACAACCAGTGCGTGTCAGAAAAGTAAGCCTTGAACCTAGGTCTTCCTGCCATTGATGATACCTGCTTCTCTCCTAGTTTGGTCATTTACTGCCTGGTGATCTTGGGTAATACAAATAATGATATATGACTAAAAATATGTCACTTGGGAGAATTTAGAAAAAGGACCTATAAGAATCTATAAATTGAGCAGATAAATAAATAAGTTAAAAAATTAGACAAGTAAATAAAGAACCTGAAAAAATAACCATAAGGAATTATTCAGAAGGATCATAAGGAATATCACCGATAAATAATATTGTTTTTCAGTTGTTTAGTCATGTCTGACTCTTTCCTGACACCACTTGGGGTTCTTCTTGTCAGATATACTGAAGTGTTTTGCCATTCCTTCTTCAGCTCATGTTATAAATGAGGAAACTGAGGTAAACAGGTTTAAGTGACTTATCCAGAGTCATACGACTAGTAAGTGTCTGAAAGGGAATTTGAACTCACAAAGATAACTCTTCTTAACGACAAACCCAGCACTGAATCTACTGTTTGACCTAGTTAACTCATCAGAGAAATGAGTTGAATAACCAACAAGGAAGTTGGGGTGACCACTATATAATAGGAATTAAGGATAACCAATGTAAACTTGGAATGTTTCAATGTATTTCAGATCTAGAAAAAATAACTTGATCTTGGAGAAGCAGAGTTATAAGACTTGGGTTCAAATCACACATTGCTCACTTCATAGTACCAGTGTGACCTTAGGGAAATTACTTAGCCTCTCTCCACCTCAGTTTCTTCATCTGTAAAATAAGGGTGGTTGGACTCGATGACTTTTAGGTTTTCTTCTGATTCTTAGTCTTTGATTTCATGATTCTGTGATTCATTGCTGTCATTTGATATCAAGAAATTTAGGAGAAGATTCCCAACATGTTTGGGTTGGCCATGCATGGAGGATTTGTTGGAAGCTAGGGAATATAGATTAAATAGGAGGAGAATGCATAGGTAAGTAGACATCTACATTAGGAATACTGTCAGTGATGAGACCAGAGAGTCATGAATGTCTTGGCATATTTAGGAATATAGCGTTAGAATGCACAAAGTAGAGCCTATGTGCCTTTCCAAACATACCCCAGACTAGTGTCTCTTTATCTCAAATCACCTGGGTTTGAAATGCATTGTAGTGTGGGAGGTTGGGGGCTGTACAGCATGTGTTAAAACTGAACTCATGATGAGGTTCTGGGTAATTCTTTAACTTTTTATGAGTCGCTGTGACATCAATGAATAATTCATTGATGGAACTGAACAGGCTGAACCACACAGTGGTTTCCTCCTCAGGGTGATTTTGTGCCAGTATTGACAGTCCTAAAATGTGGCTTAAGAAAAGAATAACAATAGGTGGGAATTTAAGACAGACATCACCAGCTGCTCCCTAGGGAGCACCTGCCAACATTTACAAGATTGGTTCCTTTGAAAATCTAAGCATACCATTGTCAAACTCAATACTAATGTACTTTGAAGTATTTCTGTTTCAAAAAAAGCTCCCTGAAAACTTAAATACAAATATCCCCCCATATACATATACACATACATATAAAGACAGACCTAAAGAAAGTTCTTATAAAATGCTTGTGGTGTTTGAGGGTTAAAGGAATGTAGTCATTTCACGATAGGCCAGAGCTATGGGACTCAGAATACCTTTTATCAGTTGATTTTTAAGTGTTTTTTGGAAGCTGTTGAATATTTTGAGTAGAGCTCAGATTAAGTGTCTAGGGTTAGGAAGTGATGAGATTCCCTAGAAGGCTAGCTGAGAACCTTATTAGCAGCTATGGATTTAGGAAAGACTAGAACCTACTCTCGAATCCAGACTATTGGTTCCATGATGTTTCTGATTTATTTGATGAGTTTATAGCTGTGATCCTTAAATCTTAAACCTCCTTCTTTTTTATCCTATTGAGAGTTTAAGTTTTCAAAGAGTCTTAGAGACTCTCACATGTATGATTCATAACATGCCCTGGAAAAGCACTAGTATATGGAAGTGAAGTTTCATTTGGGTAATGGAAAATACGTTGGGTTTGGAAATAGAAATGAAACGTTGAATATACTTGGATTTCAATCTATCTCTGCTATCCATACTTTAATTCTTGGATTTTAATCTCTTTTATCTTGTCCTTGTTCCATATGAATAAGCAAGATGATTATTGAATGTTTGCTTTTTGGATGACATTAGGCTAGACCATGATGATAACAAAGATGACAACAAATTGGTTTCTTTCTGAAGGAAGGGCGAACCCATTACTGGGATAAAGGTCTCTTGTAGGAGGAGGAGAGAAGGGAAAGCACTCCAGACATGGAAAACAGATGGCATAAAGATGAGTGGGTGATAAATGTCAGTGAGTGGACTTAGAGCAGAGAGTCCTTAAGGGAGAATCATAAAGGAAACAGAGCAAGGTTGTGGAATGTCCCTATTTAATAAGGATGCAGGGAAATTTAATGAAATATAATTAGATGAAGAAATTTAAGACACCCTGTACTATGAGGGTGTGATAGACCATCTAGGACCTACTGTTGGGTATTCCACATGTGATAGATGAAGAACTTTATCAAGATAAGTCAACATTGATGATTGACATTTCACTAGGTGTGGGTTCAGTTTCAAATTATTTCCACTCTTTTCCCCACATTTTCCCAGAGAGAACCTGATTGTTCTGAATCTGGAGTCTCATTGGTTCAAATCCCAGCCCCTATTATTTACATTCTCTTTGATATTGTGGAGTCCTATCTGGACCTCAATTTTCTCATATATATAAGAGGAGTTGGACTAATTGGTTTCCAGATTTTAATATATTTTTCTCCGAATTTTTTGAACAAGGAGCATTTCTCGTGGTAAAGAGAGGGTTGATAGAGACTTGATCCATGATTTCTTTGTTATAAAGAGTAACATCAATGGGTCCAAGAGGAATCTCTCTGTATCTATCTCTGTCTCTGTCTCTAACAACAAATTGGCTTTCTGTCTGTCTATCTTTGTCTCTCTCCTCTCTCTGTCTTTCTGTGTCTCTGTCACTTTCTTCTCTCTCTGTCTATATCTCTGTCTCTCTGTCTCTGTCTCTTTCTGTCTTGTCCCTGTTCTCTATTTCTTCTCTCTGTCTCTGTCTCTGTCTCTCTCTCTCTCTCTCTCTCTCTCTCTCTCTCTCTCTCTCTCTCTCTCTCTCTCTCTCTCTTTCCCCCTCTCCCTGCTCTTTCTGTATGTGTCTCTCTTTTCCTCTATCTCTGTCTGTCTCTGTTTCTGTCCCTGCTCTCTGTCCCTGTATCTCTCTCTGTCTCTATCTCTCTCTCTACTAATTCAGGTTGGAAACCTCATGATCTTATTGAGTATGCCTTCCTGAGGTAATAGTAATGCTTTACTATGACTCAGAACTATAATTTAACCAATTTAGGGATATCCCTCTGATGAAACCCACAGTGAGTCAGGAAGACTTGAATTCAAATCCAACCTTTGCCTCTAACTGTATGATCTTAGTCATTTCATCTCAACTGTGAAATTTGTGGCACATACCTTCCAGGTTTGTTTTCGGGACCAAATGAGATATTTTTAAAATGCTTAACAGTGTCTGACCCGTAAAGGGAAGTATATAAAACCTCATTCCCTCTCCTTTCTGAGAGGTTAAGTGAGCTGTCTAGAGTAATACGGTCATTATGTGTGGCAGCTGATGCTTAAATCCGGTTCATCTTGACTTAGGGGGCATCACACTAGCCATTTCACCATGCTTTATAATGTATCTACTAATAGTAGAAACTTGGAGAACACCTCGAAGTTGTCAGGTGCTTTACATAACCACCCCATTTGATCATATGCCATCAGATTTCAGCAGAAAGTAAATTATCTCCCCAAATGCCAAGGTGATAATAAATATAATTATAAAGAATCTTCTATAAGGAGCAACAGAGCAGCCCAGCAGCCCCTTCATCACAGAAATTCCTAAAATAGGTATAAACTGAAAATCACGAAGATAAACTCTACTGTAACAATATTATATATTTATAGGGAGAAGGAATGAGAACGAGATCATCTTTTATGCATGAAAATTGAAGTAGTCTAAGCAATTAGAGATAATTCGAGCCACTCAATAGCTCCAGATGGAGAAGGAAGACTTTGTTTACTCTTTTTTCTTTTAAAAGTTAGAATGGTGACTCAACTGTGAGTTGGACCAGAGAAGTAAAGCTGGAGGGTCAGGTGAAAAAAACAAAACTGGAATAACTCTCCTTCCTTAAAGAGATGTTCTTGATAATGTCCAAAAGATTCCATAGACCTTTGTTGATGTACTAAGAGAGGCACAGCAGGAGAAGGAAAAATAAATGTTTCTTAATGGAAAACATTTTACCAGGATTAATCTGCTGTTTACTGGTTTGGGAACTGATTAAACTGTTGATTAAAGAATCAATAGAAATAAACATTCCCTTTAGGACTGCTCCTTTAGAAAGCTGCAGCTGGTTCAACTGATAGTCTTGGTTTCCTGCTGCTGTTTGTTCAATTTTAGTCCAGGGGAATGATGGCTGATGTGTTTTCCCCTTCACTTTCATTGCTGTCTTCTTTTGAAAAGCCTGCTTCATTTGCTTCGATGGGGATTCATTTGGTTCTTTGCGTGATAACTACTTTGCCTTGTGTGGGTCTTTGTTGTGAAGGAGTCTTAATATTTAATACTGTGATGGAGTATCCATGCATATGGAATGTTCAATTTAAGGACAATCAATATATTAATAGTGATGATGAGGTTTTTAAGAAGGTAAATGAATCACTGGGACTTTTGCAAGCATTCCATTTTTACCATGCACACTCTTAGGAAGAAATGGACTTGCTCCCTTTATGGTATATTATTTTCTGGAAGAACGCCTACATTACCAGGTGTAGAAAAGAATGATTAATTCCTTTTCTAATGAAAATTGCCCCATCATTTAAGAACATCCCAAGATACTTGTGGGCATAAAATAGGCTACTCAATGGATTAGCAGCTTCCAAGATGAGAAAGATGTCATCTCATTCTCATTAGAGAGTGAAGAAAAGACATACTCCTATTTCATAAAGATATTCAGAATTTTATTACTTTGTCAAATTCAATCTAGACTTTCAAGCTATCCATAGCAGAAGTTTATGATTTATAAAATGAAAATTAATAATGATAATAATAATATTATTAGCTATATGTGACCCTGGGCAAGTCACTTGATTTCTCTTAGTCTTTAGACTAATGAGAATAAGAATGTATTACAATATATAAATAATAATAATAAATAACAGCTAGAATTTATAATAGTGCTTTAAGGTTCATAAGGCAGCAAGTTGGACCCTCATAGTAGCTCTTTTCATGTATATGGACAATTATAAAGTTCTAAGCAGAAGAAAATTTAAAGAAGGACAAATCTATAAGTTCTAATAATTTCTTGAATCATAATATTTTATTGTTCCTTAGTCTGGAAACTTTATGATTTGACTTGGAGCATGTACGATAAAATATGTAAAATATCTTGCAAAAAATAAAATGATATAAATGTGATGCCTTATTTGATAAATGTTATTAGTTCAGTGGCCCTGTGACTAGAGTACTGGAGTCAAGACCTGAATCAAACTCATTTGCAAACACTCACTTGTTGTGTGACCATGGCAGGTCCTTCATTTTTGCCTGCCTCAGTTTCCTCATCTTTCCAGGCTGGTTGTGGGGACAAAATGAGCAAATGTTAAAAAGCTTAAAGCTCTTGAGAAATCTGAGTATTGTTATTATTATTGTTAGGATTATTTTAAAGTTGTATTCATTTCCATTTTGTAATGTGGTGGAAATATGATTGGATTAGGAGGCAGAAGACCTGGGCTTCGATCTTGGTTCCTCTATTTTACCATTTGATTGACTTAAGAAAAATCATCCAATCTTTCTTACTCTCAAAGTTTTCATATGTTAAAAAAAAAAAGGAGAGGTAGTATGACATAATGACTAGAGAGCTAATCTCAGTGTTAGAAAAACCTGAGTTCAAATTCTGTCTCTGAATTACTGTAACAACTTGTACAAGTCACTTGATCTTTCAGTGCCCAAGACAACTGAGGCATTTCTAACACTCCACAAAGAGCAGTTGACCAACTACATTGTCAGTGAGAATTTTTTCCTTGGGAGTTTCTTCTGTCTGTGAAATAACAGGTTTCATGACTGGCTGCCAAAAAAAAAAGGATAGGAAGGGAAGGAAGAAAGGAAGGAAGGAAGGAAGGAAGGAAGGAAGGAAGGAAGGAAGGAAGGAAGGAAGGAAGGAAGGAGGGAGGGAGGGAGGGAGGGAGGGAGGGAAAGGAGGACAGAAAGAATAAGGAAAGGAAGGAAGGAGGAAAGGAGGGGAGGAAGGAAGGAAAGAAGAAAGGGAAAGAAGGAGGGAAGGAAGGAAGAAGAAAGGAAAAAAGGAAGAAAGAAAGAAAGAAAGAAAGAAAGAAAGAAAGAAAGAAAGAAAGAGAAAGAGAAAATGAGATGGTTGGATTTAATTAACCTTTATGACTTTTATTCCCCCGATCACATTACGTACTTCATATAGTCAATTGTAAAGATGAAATTAGATGCTAACAATATCATAAAGTCAAGTAATGCTTTGAGTTTAACAAAAAAAAGCAACTTTCTTCACAGCAATACTGAGGAGTAAGCAGAAAAGACAGGTTAATGTTAGTCATAATAATATGATGTGCCCTATATGGTACTTTAGTGGAGTTTGCAAATTTCTTTATATATGTGTGCACAGATGTTTGCATTCTCTTTTGATCTGGCCAATATTTTTTGAAAAAGGAGTTAATATTATTTTCATTGTACAGATGAAGAAGCTAAGCCTAAGAGAAACTAAGTGACTTGCCCAGGGTGACATAGCTAATAAATGGATGAATCACAATTTGAACTCATGACTTCTAAGTCCAGTACTTTGTCCCTTGAACCACCCAGACAACCCAACTGCATTGAATTAACCAAGAACTGCCAACTACAGATTGTGAAGCCAGCAATAGAAGGACTAACTACAGCATATGAAGCACGGCAATTTTTTTGAAACATGATTTTATCAGGAGTTCTGCACTGACGTTGAGCCAAAGCATGAGGGGAAGGAACAAGGGATCGGTGCTAGTTCCATATCCATAAAGGGAAAAATCTGAAGGGAGTGAGCCAAGAGCTTGTGCCAAGGAGATATAGAAATTAGAAAGGTAAATACAGTGAGAATCAGAGATTAAGCTGGGGAGTTCATTTGATGATGAGAGGGTCCTCTACAGTGCAGGAAATGTAGAGATACATAGAGTCAATGACCTTAAAATAATCACTCAGACCTAGGTTCAAATCCTGCCTCAGACACTTACAGCTATGTGACTTTGGCTTCAAAATTTGATTTTGATCATTATGAAATGTTTGTAAATCCAGTTTTATTTGCTCGCTCTCTCTCTCTCTCTCTCTCTCTCTCTCTCTCATATCTGTCTCTTTCTCTATGTGTACATGAAATAACATTCTTCCAGACAAAATGAACTCTGCCTGTTGATATGGGGGGGCCCTGGCATGAACTCATGGGTCTTTCTACTAAATAATGCTTCCTTTCATATATCAATCTATGATAATATAGACTGAGTGCTTCAGAATCATAAAGGATTAGAGAGATATATGTTATTATTATTATTATTACTCTTATTATTCCTCCTTGAAAGGTTTCAAATCCATGTACCAACAATTTCCAAGTTTTAAGATACCTCCTAGCTCTACCAGATCTAAAAATTACACTATAAAAGAGCAGTCATCAAAACTGCCTGGTACTGGTTAAGAAATGGAATAATGGATCAGTGGATTAGGATGGGTTCAAAAGAAACCTCAGTAAATGATTACAGTAATCTACAGTTTGACAAACCCAAAGACATCAGCCTCTTGGAAAAGAACTCACTATTTCACAAAAATTGTAGGGAAAACTGGCAAATTGTATGGCAAAAACTAAGCATAGACTCACATCTCACCCTATACCAAAATAAGGTCAAAATGGGTTCAGGATTTAGACATAAAGGGAAGCACCATAGATAAACTAATAGACCAAGAAATACTCTATCAGATCTCTGGAAAGGGGATAAATTTATGAACAAACAGGAATTAGAGTACATTATAAATTGCAAAATGAATGATTTTGACTATATTAAATTAAAAAGTTTTTGCACTACTAAAATCAATGCTCCCAAAATTAAAAGTAGAAATCTGGGATACAATCTTCACAACTAGGAGTTCTCTTAAAAGTTTAATTTCTAAAATACATAGAGAATTGCATCAAATTTATAAGGTTACAAGTCATTCACCAATTGATAAATGATCAAAGGATATGAATAGGCAGTTTTAAAATGAAAAAAATAATGCTATATATAACATACGAAAAAATGCTCCAAATCATTTTTGATTAGAGAAATGCAAATTAAAACAACTCTGAAGTACCACCTCACACTTACCAGATTGGCTAAGATGAGAAAAAGGAAAAATGATCAATGTTGAAGAGGTTATAGGAGAATTGAGACATTTATGCATGGCTGGTGGACTTGTGAACAGATTCAACCTTTATGCAGAGCAATATTGAACTATGCCCAAGGAGCAATAAAGCTGTTCATACCCTTTGATCCAACAATTCCAATTATAGGTCTGTAACCAGAAGAAATCATAAAAAATAGGAAAAGTCAAATATGTTCCAAAACATTCAAAGGAGCTCATTTTTTTTTTTGTAGTGGCAAAGAATTAATAAATATTTTTTTAAGAATTGGAAATTGTGGGGATGCGCATCAATTGGGGAATGGCTAAACAAGTATGGAATATTTTTGTTTGATAAGAAACCATAAATGGGCAGACTGTAGAGAAGCATGGAATGACTCACGGGATCTGATGCTGAGCAATGGGAGCAGAACCAAGAGAACAATGTACACACTAACAACAACATTGTGAGATGATCAACCTTGATAGCAGCAGCTCCTCTCAGTAGTTCAGAGAGCTAGGACAATTGTATTAGACTGGTTCTGGACTATATTATCCCCATCCAGAGGAAGAAAAACAAAACCAAATGAAACAAAAAAACCTACAGAATCTGATGAACACTTTATAAAAATTATCTCTTATGTATTTCTTTCCCTTAATCCTAATTCCTCATACTGAAAAAGGACTAATCTGTAAATTTGTTTATTAAAAATATGTGTGTGCAATGTTAATCTGGTACTGTTTGCCTTTCAGGGGAGGCAGGGTGGAAAGGGAAAGTGGAAGGAAATTTTATAATTTTAAAATATATACATCAACATATGGATGAGTGTTAAAAAAATAAAATAGGTGAACTTTTGGGGAAAAAAGAATGTCCCTTAAATTATATGTTAAAATAGCCTTGGTTCAAATGCTGCCTCAGACACTTAACTTTGGGATTTCAAAATTTGGTTTTGATCATTATGAACTGTTTATAAATGCAGAGTTTCATTTGTTCTCTCTCTCTCTCTCTCTCTCTCTCTCTCTCTCTCTCTCTGTCATTCAGACCTCGGTTCAAATCCTGCCTCAGATATTTTTGGGCAAGTCATTTAACATCTTTCTAAGTTTTCACATTTAGAAAATGAAAGACCTTTAACTCAATGACCTTTTACATCCCTTCTGTCGCTAAAACTATAATTCTCTGGCCTATACTAGAGAATAACCTTCCATTTTACTTTTAGATGGCTTTAATTTTTAGGGCACCCCCCCTTTAATGTTCCACCTAAATTCATCTCTGCATTTTCTACCCATTTTTCTTAGGTATCCCCACATAGATTCAGCAGAAGTGAGACCTTTCTTCACCATGTCCTCCTTGAAGGCAGCTCTCATGTTCTTGAAAATTCTTCTTTTCTTCAGGCTTAATAGCCTTTATTCAATGTCACATAATGGTACAGAGGTGTTGCTGAATTCTTGAAGGCTCTGCCGGGAGAGGTCTTACCTAGCTGGAAAGGTTTCTAATATGAAAGGGCTCAACAGCAATCTCTGTGTCTTGTCTGAGGACTAGAAGGTTCTTCTACAGATGACTAACTCTTGAACTTAGTGAAAGTATCCTGATATAGAGAAAGAATGCTTTGAAACCATCTATTTATGCTGTTAAAGGGGTTGTAAATCACTCTGATGTAACACTGTCATATTTATAAAATCACAGATATTTTGAATTAACAAAATATTTGATATATGATATATTTGTATTACTATATATATGACATACTGTTATGTAATATGTAACATAACAAATAATATCTTATGGAAATCATTTAGATTATATATATTAACCTAACTGCTCTAATGTCATATTTCCAGAATTTGACAATTTTTACTTGTCTCTCATAAATGTAATTCATACCCTTCTCCCTCCATTATTGGATCTCTAATTTCTTTTGCCACTTATACATGAAACCTTTTTTAATCCCCACCATCCAACTACTACAGCATCATTCCCAAGATCTACATTGCATTCCTTTTGTATCTATTACATATGGTTATTTATCGATGCACATATAGTCTTCCCCCATAGAATATAAGACCTTTGAAGACAGAGATTATTTCATTCTTGTCTTCAAATTTCTCACACTTCCTTAGCACAATACCTAGAACCTAGTCGCTATTTAATCAATGTTTATTGGCATTTTTGAGACTAATAATTCTATCCTAGAATGAATATCTTATTTATATACCAGGTTTCTGTTTCTTCTGTTTAAGCAATGAACTAAGATTTGGATTATTTACTTTTTCAACAGAGGTCATTTCTATTTCATTGATCCTTCTCTCAGGATTGTCCTTGCTTTTATGACACTAATTTAGTCTTTCATTTCAAGTGATGGGATCAGTATCTGGGACAGTTTGGTTATAGAATTCCTCTTATTACAGTCATTTATCTTTGTTGGTTCTCACTCATTTGTCTTATTCTCAACTGCTTATAACAATTTTGCTATAATTGATTTTGGGTCATTTTGTACTCATTCTTTCTTGTGTGTGTGTGTTTTCATATTAAGTATGGATTATGATTTTTTTTTTACCAATTGCTAAAGATGCTACGGGTAGAAAGGTTTTTCATTCCCCGCCCCCGAATCTGGCCCACCTTGAGCTTTGAGTTGTGTCGTAGAGAAAAGTTTTTATCCACACTTCTTTACTTGAGGCCTGAGAGATAGTTACAGTTCTTAATTTATAGCCACTTATTTAGTAAACCTTAGGAAAACCAGGACCATTAGCTTTAGCAATTAGCACAGTGATTCAGGTATATAGCATGCATGAATAATCTAACTATAAGAACGGAAATATAAGTGTGAAGGCATAACCATAGCAACATCATTAGCTAAATGCTCTTTTCAGTGGGCTGTTGGTCTTTGTTAGATTAGACAAAGAAAGGAGAAATTCTTTTGTAGAGTTGATTAATAGATTTCCATGAATCTACATGTATTTATTAGCTGGTCTATTGAATTCATGCTATGTACTATAAAGCTTTAAAATATTCAGGAACTCAAATGAATCTTTTATCTCATTGCTTTGGAAATTCCTTCCAACACTTTAAATCACAGCCCATCTACTTTTGCTCAACCTGAATAGCTCTTGTCTCTATTTCATCAAAACTTCATCAAAGAGATGCTCCATCAAAGAGATGCAAGCTCTGTCCAAGGATCTGGAAAGATTCCTTGCTCTCTCCTGACATCACAAGGATGTCATTAAAGCATAGAGGATATCATTCTTTCATTTGTCCCCCTTGTGACATAACCAGACTACTTTATGTTATGATCCTACATTTCCCTTGACTTTTAATTTTCTCTCTTTGCAATACACTACCCCCCCCGCCTCCTTGATTTTCCTTAGTTGGCAATTGAATAAAGTAAATATTTCTTCCTCAGCATATGGAATGGCCCAGATGATTTTTTCCAGTATTCAATCAGCAATATTTAAATATAAACCAATGAGTGCATGTGTAATGCAAGCTATGAACTGTCCTCCCTGTCCTCTCATTGGCCCCCCACCATTCTACAACCATTAGTGGATCCCTTGAGGTTTCAAGATCTGAGATGTGTCAGAAACCATTTATTCACTTCAACTTAAATAGCAGGGTAACCTTATTGGCTGTGTGTTTGTGTGTGTGTGTGTGTTTGTGTGTGTGTGTGTGTGTGTGTGTGTGTGTATGTGTGTGGTCGGGTAGACAAGGATTTAACAAAAGAGATGAAAATACCTTGATTAATCTTGAACAACCTACCTAAGCAACCTTATATAATTCATGACATCTCTATTTGGAAATAAGTCCCAGCATCAGATGACAGGAGTCAGATAGAGCAGACAGAGTCCCAGTCCATTCCTGGGAGATGGAGGCAGGATAACTCAGCTGAAACACTGTGAAAAGAACTTCCTCAGGGGTTAAGGAAATGTTTTATCTTTCTATGGTAATGTGGAATTCCATGGGATTTTATTGCTTTGTGATTGGATAAATGTTTTTTCCTGCTATAGACTTTGTCATTGCATTCTAATTAGAAGCTTTGCTACTTGATTTGTGGTCCCTGATCTGTTGTTAGAGAACATACTGAATGGGGAGGAGTTATTTTTCATAACTATAAATATTCTACAAACCTCACAGTGACTTAATAGTATAAAAGAGTAGTGTTTAGACATAAATATACATACACACACATAAATAAATAAATAAATGTGTATATATATATATATATATATATATATATATATATATATATATAGAGAGAGAGAGAGAGAGAGAGAGAGAGAGAGAGAGAGAGAGATCTTATCCATCCTCTCAACCAGCCTTCTCTTTTTTGGATGATGTCCAGGAATGATTGCATCCTAACAATGACCCTCTTAACTCTTTGACTATGAACAAGTTGGTTAGCTTCTTTGGGACTCAATATGCTCCTTTGTGATGTGGAAATAATGTGATATCCACCAGCACCCCACAGGGTTGAGCGGAGAGAGCCTTATAATCTTTAAAGTACTGCTTGACTGAGAAGTTTTAATTCTTATCTTGGATAGCCAGTAGCAAAGCTGGTTTCCCTGATTCCAGATCTATACTGTTCTCTCTTTTATCACATAGAAAACCCTGGGCTCAGAATGATGGAAATATAAAAACATACCCAGAAGACAGAATTATGGGTTATAAAGCTGGAATGACTCTGAAGCTGCATCAAACAATAACTCTAGGCAGGAGAAGTACTGCCCCATTTTATAGATGAGAAAGTTTGGGACAATAATTGTCCCAAAGTTATTGATTTAGGAGATAGAAGATAGCTGATTTCTAGCATTCTAAGAAGAGGAAAAAAAATCTCTTGGTTTTGCTCCAGTTGGGAATGCATGGTAGTTGCAAAAGGACCTTTATAAATTTGACATAAAAGTCCCAGCTTAAAGACCATGTTTTTAAGGTCTTTCCTAAGTCTTTATCTTTATGATTTCCCTGATCCTGTCCCAATGATTTCTATCTTATATGTTTCTTTTTTGAATATGTTTGTTAGCATGTTGTCTCCCCCATTGGACTGTGAGCTCCTTTAGGGCAAGGACTGTTCTTTGCCTTTCTTTTTAATCTCTAGAACATGTGCCTTCCACATAAGCCATTAATGATCCTGTTATTAAAGAATATCAAAATGACATCACTATGTTAGAAATTAATTACAGGGTGTCTGACTGAGGCTGATCAGACCAAAAAGAGCTAGGAATGCCTTACCACAGTTTTGGCACAAATAGTCCATGTGAACATCTGGGGTGGGCTAAACTTTTGTATGTCATGTTTCATTTGAGCTGCTTCAATTCTGCCATAGAGTGCAGCCCCCTCATTGATGAGGGCATGCCGTGCTGGGTGGTCCTGTGCCAATGTCTCCAATGCTGTACAATCAATTCTGAAGTTCATCAATGAGACCCTCAGGGTGTCTTGGTATTGGTTCTTCTGACCCCCTTGTGAGCGCTTGCCCTGTGGGAGTTCCCCATAAAATAGTCTTTTATACTTCTTGCATTCTAACAATGGGTCCAGTCCATCATAACTGCACTCTCTGCGATCTTAGAATACTAGTAGGAAGTTTAGCTTGAGAAAGGACCTCAGCATCTGGTATCTTCTCCTGCCAGATGATCTGCAGAATCTTCCCAAGATAATTTATTTTTAGTTTTTAGCTTTTGCAAGGCCATGGGGTTAAGTGGCTTGCCCAACACCACACAGCTAGGTAATTATTATGTGACTGAGGGCAGATTTGAACTCAGGTACTCCTGACTCCAGGGCTGGTGCTCTATCCACTACACCACCTAGCCACCCCTTCCCAAGATAATTTAAATAGATATGATCCAGTTTCCTGACATGGCACTGGTAAACTGTCCAAGTTTCACAGGCATACAACAGTGAAAGCACAATGGCTGTAGACGTTTGGTTCAATAGTCAGTCTAATAACTCTTCTCTCCCATACTTTCTTTTGGAGTCTCCCAAATACTGAGCTAGCTCTGGCAATGCAAGTGTCAACCCCATTGCCAGTGTGTATCACTTTGGAAAGGACACTGCTAAGGGGACTTGTCCACAATCCTCAAAACTTCTCTGTTTGCTGCAATCGATGGTTCCACATACAGATGGTTGTGATGCTGGCTGATGGAGCCCCTGTGTTTTCTTGGTGTTCATTGTTAGACCCAAATAAGGACAAGCAGCAGAGAATTGATCCACACTCTGTTGCATCTCAGATTCAGAGGCTGCACTGAGGGCTCAATGATCTCCTAACAGAAGATAATGCACCAATACTCCCTCTACTTTGGTCTTGGCTTGTAGCCTTTTCTTTTTTTTTAAATTTATTTTTATTAAAGATATTATTTGAGTTTTACATTTCCCCCCAATCTTGTTTCCCTCCCCCCACAGAAAGCACTCTGTCAGTCTTTACTTTGTTTCCATGTTGTACCTTGTTCCAAATTGGGTGTGATGAGAGAGAAATCATATCCTTAAAGAGAAGAGAAGTCTAAGAGGCAACAAGATCAGACAATAAGCTATCTGTTTGTCTTTTCTAAATTTAAAGGAATAGTCCTTGCACTTTGTTCAAACTCCACAGCTCCTTATCTGGATACAGATGGTACTCTCCTTTGCAGACAGCCCTAAATTGTTCCTAATTGTTGCACTGATGGAATGTGCAAGTCCTTCAAGGTTGAACATCACTCCCATGTTGCTGTTAGGGTGTACAGTGTTTTTCCTGGTTCTGCTCATCTCACTCAGCATCAGTTCATGCAAATCCCTCCAGGTTTCCCTGAATTCCCATCCCTCCTGGTTTCTAATAGAACAATACTGTTCCATGACATACATATACCACATTTTGCTAAGCCATTCCCCAAGTGAAGGACATTTACTGGATTTCCAATTCTTTGCCACCACAAACAGGGCTGCTATAAATATTTTTGTACAAGTAATGTTTTTACCCTTTTCCCTTATCTCTTCAGGGTATAGACCCAGTAGTGGTATTGCTGGGTCAAAGGGTATGCACATTTTTGTTGCCCTTTGGGCATAGTTCCAAATAGCTCTCCAGAAGGGTTGGATGAGTTCACAGCTCCACCAACAGTGAGATAGTGTCCCAGATTTCCCACATCCCTTCCAACAATGATCATTATGCTTTCTGGTCATACTGGCCAATCTGAGAGGTGTGAGGTGGTACCAAAGAGAAGCTTTAATTTGCATTTCTCTAATAAGTAATGATTTAGAAAATTTTTTCATATGGCTATGGATTAATTTGATCTCCTCATCTGTAAATAGCCTTTGCATATCCTTTGACCATTTGTCAATTGGGGAATGGCTTTTTGTTTTAAAAATATGTCTCAGTTCTCTGTATATTTTAGAAATGAGTCATTTGTCGGAATCATTATTTGCAAAGATTTTTTCCCAATTTACTACATTTCTTTTTGTCTTGTTACATTGGTTTTATCTGTGCAAAAACTTTTTAATTCAATGTAATCAAAATCATCTAATTGGTTTTTGGTGATATTCTCCAACTCTTCCTTAGTCATAAACTGTTCCCCTTTCCATAGATCTGACAGGTAGACTAGTCCTTGATCTTCTAATTTGCTTAAAGTATGGTTTTTTATGTCTATGTCCTGTAACCATTTGGATCTTATCTTGGTAAAGGGTGTGAGGTGTTGGTCTAATCTAAGTTTCTTCCATACTAACTTCCAATTTTCCCAGCAATTTTTATCAAAGAGGGAGTTTTTATCCCAATGGCCAGACTCTTTGGGTTTATCAAACAGCAGATTACTATAATCCTCTCCTGCTTTTACACCTAGTCTATTTCACTGGTCCACCACTCTATTTCTTAGCCAATACCAAAGAGTTTTCATGACTGATGCTTTATAATATAATTTTAGATAGGGTAGGGCTAAGCGACCTTCTTTTGCACTTTTTTTTCATTAAGCTCCTGGCAATTCTTGACTTTTTATTTCTCCATATGAATTTACTTTAAATTTTTTCTAATTCATTAAGGTAATTTTTTGGAATTTTGATTGGTAGGGCACTAAACAGATAGTTTAGTTTTGGTAGAATTGTCATTTTTATTATATTAGCTCTACCTATCCATGAGCAGTTGATATTTGCCCAGTTATTTAAATCTAATTTAATTTGTGTGAGAAGTGTTTTATAATTGTTTTCCAAAAGATTCTGAGCCTGTCTTTGCAAATACACTCCCAAATATTTCATATTGTCTGAGGTTACTTGGAATGGGATTTCTCTTTCTAGCTCTTCCTGCTGTTTCTTGCTAGTCATATATAGGAAAGTTGAGGATTTATGAAGGTTTATTTTATAACCTGCAACTTTGCTAAAATTGCTAATTGTTTCCAGTAGTTTTTTAGATGATTTCTTGGGATTCTCTAGGTAGACCATCATTTCATCTGCAACGAGTGAGAGTTTTGTCTCTTCCTTCCCAATTCTAATTCCTTTAATTTCTTTTTCTTCTCTAATTGCTGATGCTAACATTTCTAATACAATATTGAATAGTAGTGGTGATAATGGGCACCCTTGTTTAACCCCTGATCTTATTGGGAATGCCTCTAGCCTCTCCCCATTGAGTATAATGCTTGTTGATGGTTTCAGATAGATACTGCTAATGATTTTAAGGAACAGTCCATTTATTCCTACACTCTCTATGTTTTTAATAGGAATGGATGCTGTATTTTGTCAAAAGCTTTTTCAGCATCTGTTTATATGATCATATGGTTTCTGATAGGTCTGTTGTTGATATAATTGAGTATACTAACAGTTTTCCTAATATGAACCAACCCTGCATTCCTGGAGTAAATCCTACTTGATCATAATATATTATCCTAGTGATGACTTGTTGTAATCATTTTGCTAAGATTTTATTTAGGATTTTTGCATCTATATTCATCAGGGAGATAGGTCTATAATTTTCTTTCTCTGTTTTAACTCTTCCTGGTTTAGGTAACAGTACCATATTGGTTTCATAGAAGCAGTTAGGCAGAGTTCCATCTTTCCCTAGTTTTTCCAAAGAGTTTCTATAGGATTGGAACCAATTGTTCCTTAAATGTTTGGTAGAATTTACTTATTCAGTAATGGCTTGTTGAATTTCATTTTCTGAGATAGGGTTGTTCAGGTATTTAATCTCTTCTTCATTTAACCTGGGCAACTTATATTTTTGTAAATATTCATCCATTTCACTTAGATTATCAAAGTTATTGGCATAAAGTTGGGCAAAATAATTTTGAATTATTACTTTAATTTCCTCCTCATTGGTGGTGAGTTCACCTTTTTCATTTATGATACTAGCTATTTTGTTTTCTTCTTTCTTTTTTTTAATCAAATTGACCAGAGGTTTATCAGTTTTATTTTTTTTTCATAATACCAACTTTTGGTTTTATTTATTAATTTGATAGTTTTTTGTTTTCAATTTTATTAATTTCTCCTTTAATTTTGGTACTTAATTGGGGATTTTTGATTTGTTCTTTCTCTAATTTTTTAGTTGCATGTTTAGTTCATTGATTTCCTCTTTCTCCAAATTACTCATATAAGAATGTAGAGCTATAATATATCCCCTGCTTTGAATGAATCCCATAGGTTTTGGTATGTTGTTTCATTATTATCATTATCTATGATAAAATGGTTGATTCTTTGTATAATTTGTTTTTTGGTCCACTCATTTTTTAAAATGAGGTTATTCAGTTTTCAATTTGTTCTGGGTCTATATCTCTTTGGCCCAGTATTGCATGTGACTTTTATTGCATTGTGATCTGAGAAAGATGTATTCACTATTTCTGCCTTTCTGCAGTTGATCATTAGGTTTTTTGTCCTAGTACATGGTCAATTTTTGTATAATTTCAATGTACTGCAGAGAAAAAGGTATATTCCTTTCTATCCCCATTCGATTTCCTCCATAATTCTACCATATCTAATTTTTCTAACAATCTATTTACCTCCCTAATTTCTTTCTTGTTTGTTTTATGATTTGATTTATCTGGATCTGATAGTGGGAGGTTGAGGTCTCCCACTAGTAGAGTTTTGCTATCTATGTCTTCCTGTAGTTCTTTCAGCTTCTCCTCTAAGAATTTGGATGCTGTCCCACTGGGTGCATATATATTCAATATTTAAATGACTTTATTGTCTATGCTACCTTTTAGGAGGATATAGTTTCCTTCCTTATCTCTTTTAATGCTATCTATTTTTGCTGCTGCTTAGTCTGAGATAAGGATTGCTACCCCTACTTTTTTTTTTTTTTACTTCAGCTGAAGCAAAATATATTTTACTCCAACCTTTTACCTTTACTCTATATGTATCTCTCTGCTTCAAATGAGTTTCTTGTAAGCAGCATATTGTAGGATTCTGGTTTTGAATCTACTCTGCTATTTGCTTACGTTTTAAGGGAGAGTTCATCCCATTCACATTTAAGGTTATGATTACTAATTCTTTATTGCCTTCCATGCTATCTTCCCTCTGTTTGTATTTTCCCCCTTCCCCCCCTTTTATCCATATTCCCCAGTCTTTTGTTTCTGAAAACCACCCCCTTCAGTGTGTTTGCCCGCCTATATCACACCCTCCCCTTTCTTTGCCCTTTTCCCCTTTTCCTTTCCCTTCCTTTTATTATTTCCCCTTATTTTCCCCCACTCCCCTTCCATTTCTCCATCCCCCCTCCCCTTTCCCCCTTTTAATACTTGAAAGGTTAGATGTTTTATAAGTTAACTGAGTATGTGTAGGTTGACTTTAAGCCAAGTCTGATGAGAAGAAGATTCAGGTGTTTCTCCTCTGCTCCCTTCTTCCCCACTATTACCATAGGATTTTTGTACCTCTTAGTGGAATGTGATTTACCCCATTCAATCCCCTCCCTCCTCCTGTCTCTTTCCGGTTCCCCTTTTTAGGGCAGTAGTGTGTTTTTTTTTTAGATCATTGTATCTAAGTCATAGAAATTTCTGAGTGTCTGACCCTTCTAGTTCTGTATATTCTATTGAATAGAGTCTAAATTCCTGAGAGTTGTTAGAGTCTTTCTCCCAAATGGGGTTAAAGCCAGTTACGTCCCATTAGATAGTAGTCTCATGGATAAGTCATGAATGTCCATCATTTCTGGCAAGGTGTATTCTCTCTGTTAGAGTTACATTTATTGCATTTTTTTTCTTTTACCCCCCCCCTTTTTTTACCTTTTCATGTGTCTCTTGAACCTCCTGTTTGATGTCCAAATTTTCTGTTTAGCTCTGGTCTTTTCATCAGAAAGTTTTGGAATTCTTCCATTTCGTTAAATGTCCATCTTTTTCCCTGGAAGAGTAGGCTCAGAATTGCAGGAAAGTATATTCTTGGCTGCATTCCAAGCTCCCGTGCTCTTCGAAATATCTTGTTCCAGGCCCTTCGATCCCTTAATGTTGATGCAGCCAGGTCCTGAGTGATCCATACTGTGGCTCCTTGATATTTAAATTGTTTCTTTCTGGCTGCTTGCAGGATTTTCTCTTTTATCTGATAGTTCTGCAGTTTGGCCACAACATTCCTTGGTGTTTTCATTTTAGGATCTTTTTTTGGTGGGGGTCGATGTACTCTTTCAATAACGACTTTGCCCTCTGATTCCATGATATCAGGGCAGTTTTCTGTCACTAGATCCTATAATATTAAGTCCAGGCTTTTTTTTTCTCTTCAATGTTTTCAGGAAGTCCTATAATTTTCAGGTTGCCCCTCTCGATCTATTCTCAAGGTCAGTGGTTTTGTTGATGAGGTATTTTACATTTGCTTCTATTTTTTCTATTTTTTGATTTTGTTTAACTGACTCTTGCTGTCTTGTGGAGTCATTAGTTTCTGTAGACTCCATTCTTTTTTTTGGGGGGAGGAGTTTTCTTCATTAACCTTTTGCAACTCCTTTTCCAATTGGTCAATTCTACTTTTGTAAGAGCTTTCCATTTGACCAATTGAGGTTTTGAGAGAATTAATTTCTTTTTGCATTTGCTCATTTGAGGATCTGAGAGAATTGTTCTCATTTTGTAATTGTCCAATTGATGATCTGAGATATTTATTCTCCTTTTGTGTTTGTCCAATTGTACTTTCTAAGGTTTTGTTTTCTTGTTGCAAGGTATTAATTGTCTCTCCCAAATTTTTAATCTCCTTCCTTATTTCTTCAAGGAAGTCTTTCTGTACTGGAGACCAGATTGTATTCTCCTCAGAGGTTCCAGGTCTCTCTTAGTTTGGGGTCTTTCCCTTCCAGGAATTTTTCTATAGATCGACCTTTCTGCTGACCCTTCTTCTTTATGCTAAGACCTTGAGTTGGGGGGGGGGGGCTGGTTCACCTGGGCTTGGGATCGCTAAAGGCTTTACTAAGTGCAGTGTCTCTGGCTGGCCAGTAGGAGGTGCTGGTTGCCCTCTCTGGAGTGTCTGTGACCTGGGTTGAGAGGCCTTCTCCCTTTGCCCAAAGGGAGGAGTTGGAACTATTGAATTCTTTTGCCTTCAATCAATGGTGGGCTTTACCCTGGACTGAGGTCATTCCTCAGCTGGGCTGGTTCTTCGGCTCACACACCCAGGCCTGAGGTAGAAGTAGTTTGCATAATTGTTTGTTTTGGAGAAGGTGTCAGGGCAATGGATGCGTGGGCTCATAGTTTCTCTGACCAAAGGAGCCCAGAGATGGTGTCCGCAGCTCTCCTGCACCAGACCTCTCCCTGCAGCCCCTTCCCCAAGCTCCAGGGGGACAGCACCAACACCAGCGCCTCTGCTTCCCCGCAGACCCAAACCCCTTTTGTCCAGCCCCACCGCTGATCCAGCAGGTCCCACTCTCCAGCCCTCAGACTCTAGGCTCCAATTCAGCTGTTCCTCCGGCTGATGCGGGTCTGATACTCACCTGGCCGAATTCTACCAAAGCTGCTGTGGGAGACAAATCCTGAGGTAGATGCTCTTTCTCCTGGCTTTTCTCTCTGGGTTCCATGAGTCAGACTTCCTCTAAGAGGTTTGTTTCATGTGATAGATGGGGATGAGATCAGGAGATTCTAGAACAGTGCTTATCTTCTCTCTGTCATCTTGCCCAGAAGGGGTTGTAGCCTTCTCAAATTGAAGAATTTACCATGATTTCAGTAGCTGACCTTGATGCTATGTTCATTCTCAATGAAGAAGTTTGATATGACTGAAAACACCATACTAAAAACATAATAGCAAGGATACAACCTTGTTTCACTGCATTTGTGACCAGCCCAATATTCAGTACCTACACGAGCATGCCATTATGAGATTGATGTACAATACTTCTCTGGGCAACCCAATTTTGACATAATTTTCCATAAATCCTCATGACTAACTGTATCAAAGAACTTGATCAGACCCCAAGATATTATATTTAGACTTTCATTCTGCTCCTGGTATTTTTCCTGGAGTTATTGGGCAGCAAACCCCCCATATCAACTGTTTCTGCACCCTTTCTGAAGCCTTACTGGCTCTCAGGAAAGTGACTAGGTGAAGGATCATCCTATTGAGAAGAACTCTGAAAAGAATCTTACAAAAATGACTTAAAGAGAAATACACCAGTGATTGTCACAGGACACTCTATTCTCTTTACCTTTATAGAGATGAACAGTGGAGGCATCCTTGAATTCTTGAGGGATAACCTCTTCATTTTTCAGATGACTTTCATATGATCAATGGGCCCCCCTTCCCCTGATTTCAAATCTCAGTTAAAATTTAATCAGCACCAAATGACTT
This sequence comes from Macrotis lagotis, assembly GCF_037893015.1. Taxonomy (NCBI): domain Eukaryota; kingdom Metazoa; phylum Chordata; class Mammalia; order Peramelemorphia; family Peramelidae; genus Macrotis; species Macrotis lagotis. The sequence goes on along the minus strand of NC_133665.1, from coordinate 158,276,382 downwards.
GCCACATGAAAGGAACCTAATGACATTTAAAATCGTTTCTACATTTGGAACTTCAGTTAGGGATGGATTGCCTTCAACCTGAGATAAAAGGTCAGTGACTTCTACACTGATTGATGACATTTTGTTAAGAAACCTCACGAAGTGTTTAGCCCACCTCTCTAGGATCATGTACCTATCATTAATTAATGTGCCTCCTGAGTAGCTGAGATATGTACTATCTATCTTTGTCTCATAAATAACCTTTTGGACATCATAAAATCACTTTGGATTGTTACTATCTGCATAAAACTGAGTTTCATCTACTTTCTTACTGAGCCAAGAATTCTGAATCTCTCTAAACTTCACTTGTATTTTACTTTTGTTGGAATTAAATGCTGCCTTCTTAGACATGGATAAACTATTCTACTGGTAAACCCTGTGGAGTTCTCATTTTTCATTTATACCTTCTGTATTTCCCCATCATTTTAACCAAACCAGCCTTGATATTTGCATGACCCAGATGAAGAAAAGCAATGCCGTATATCAGATCTCTGAAAGTTGGCCACTCCTCTTCTCCTCCACTGTTGCCAACTGTTTTTTCCCTCCAGGTTAGCAGCAAATTGTTCCTCCTCAGAGAGAAAGTCTTATCTCTTGACATTAAGTCTTCTAAAAGTCATTTTGCCTTGGGGTTGCCACTTGTGTTGAAAATTAATATTTAGCTTGGAAAGGATGAATCTGTGATAAGTGCAGCCCTACATCATACATTGCCATGCCTCCTGTCTATCTCTTCTCCTTACAATCACATACCAATGTTTTCTTCTGGGGTGCATCCCGGGAAGTTTTATTGAGTTTAAGTAAATGGAAGACAATGTTTATGATGAGAAGGTCATGAGATGTGCAAATCTTCAATAGTAGGTGACTATTGCTGTATCCAACTCCATTCCTCCCAAGGACTCCCTGCCATATCTGATAATCTGAGCCTACTCTAGCACTAGTCACCCAGAATTATAATTTTGTTGTCTTTTATACGTTGATGATCAGGCTCTCTAGGTCTTCATAATCTTTTTCATTGACTTTATCAGGGTTCATCATGGTGGAAGCATAGACACTGATGATGCTTGTTTGGCATTTCCCTGCAAATGACAATCTCATTCCATTGAACCTGTTGTTTACAATTTTTTTTTGGTAGGCATTCAAATTTGTTGGCTATATTAGGTTTTGATTGCAAAATCTACCCTAGCTTCACTACATTCACTCCAGTAAAACATATATTCAATTCTAGCTCCAGTAAATTGACATTCATTTGCTAACCTTGTTCATTCAGGGATGCCACTTGGTTATGATATCTGCTGAGTTCTCTTGCAACAATGGCTGTTTATCTTTCAGGTCTATTGATCTTGTGTTGTCTGTGAGTGGGTCTGTGTACACATTCCAGACACTGATGATGCATGGAATTTTCTTTGAAGAAGCTGTATATTTTCTTGTGTTTTGACCACAGGGTAGGATCCTCACCTGTTTCAGTAATCAAGTCAGGGTTGGGTGAGCAGAAAAATTTTAGGGCACCTATTCTAGCCCCTTTCTCACATCAGGAGGTAAGCAGTGTGATCCTTAAAAGGCTGCTCAGGTAACCAGAGGATTGCCTAATTCCACTACTGTTTCCAGTGAGGAGATGACCCTATATCCAGGTTTTCCTCCAGGGTTGTGACTATAGCTCCAGTGTATCAGCACTGACTGCTTTGTCACTTGCTTTTTGCCATAGGACACTGAGAAAGGTAAAAATGGTAAAAATGTTATGGGTGATGTGTTGACTCATGTGTAAAGTGGATTTAAGTGAGGCAGAGTTGCATGAATTCATTAACTTCACTCCCTCTTCCAAAGTCATCATGGTCCAGTGCCAAGACAGAGTCCAGACAATTGGGATGGCTCTAGATGCAGTGGATGACCTTGCCATCTTTGATGTCTAACCATGTTCTAAGCACTATACGATGTCTGCTTCAGCTGCCTTCATGATCTTTGGAATGAATTGTTTTCTTCTGCCCATTCCACCAGTGGAAGATTTCAGATGATTGGGGTCGACATCACTCCCAAACTCACTGTTGGGTTTGAGAACCCCATGGTTACCCTCAAACTACTGAAATGGTTTATTGGGGTATGGCTTCTACGCCTACTAGAGCTTCTTGGAGCCACAGGTGAGAGTTAGATAGCTCAGGTGGACATCAAAAGTGCAAAAACGGGGTGGCTAGGTGGCACAGTGGATAGGGCACCAGCCACGGAGCCAGGAGTACCTGAATTCAAATCTGGCCTCAGACACTTAATAATTACTTAGCTGTGTGGCCTTGGGCAAGCCACTTAACCCCATTGCCTAGCAAAAACTAAAAAAAAGTGCAAAGCAGCCCTCACACCAGTGATACTAGTCTTTTGTGAACACAGCCTAAACCCCAAGCCCTTAATACATGTATCTTGACTGATTGATTGCCCAGAGAAAGCCTGTTTAAATAGTCCTGTCCCAAAGTCAGATATACTGCTTTGGAAAAGAACATGGTCACCTTCAATGGAAATTGTCCAGAAAAAGTTGGATGAGTCTTGTTGGGAATAATGACTGCTTATTGAGGAGTATACTTAACAAGATGTTCTCTAAGGCCCATTGCAGCTCTGTGATCCTCTCTTTCTGGGATGCTCCCAACCTTTCCAGTTTGCATCAGCCATAGAAATTCAGGCATTACTTTAAAGATTATAAAGTTCTCTCCCCAAATTTGGAGCTCGAAGGGAGCTAAGATACTATGTAGTCCAACTCCTCTCATTTTCTAGGTGAGAAAACTGAGGTTCTGTGACCTTTTAGTGATTGGCCTAAGGTTCCATAGTTAGTAATTGCATAATGTGGATTAATCCTAAGTCTTCTGACACCAATCCAGTATGCTTTCCACTGTTTCCTTTATTCCTTTTCACAGTATTTCCTTTTACCACCTAGTCTAAATTGAATTGATAATATTTATATAAATATATTTAACACATATATAGCATATCTCTACCTAATAAATATAAATCTCTCTATATAAACTAGATATATGTAAAACGATCATATTTCTGTGAATATTTGTGCATGTGTGTGAGTGTGTGCATAGAATATAAGCCTCCAAAGGTCATCAACAAAATTAGAGATGAGGAAAAGAGTTGATAAATAATCCCTGTGTCTCTGACACCCTGCTCAAATCAAAAATTTATACTTAAATATTATTGATTCAACACTGGTACAATCATATGTGTCATATTCCATTCACACACATATCTACACACATGTGCATACATGTGTGTAACTAGGTAGTATATGTATGTACATTATATGCAGACAGACACATATATATCACCAAAAACATGCAATTCAAAGTCATCATTGCAAAGTAATTACAAGGAGAAACTTACTTCTATTTATACTGGCCTTCCAGCATCATTGCCACATCTTTTATCTGGGAAGATAACCTCAACCTTTTCCTCATTGCAGAATGGCCATGTGTTGTATTGCTAGAGTCAGTGGTTCACTGAAAATAAATGGTTTGTTTTTGAATGAATGTCCTTCTAAATCTTTGTCCTTTGAAATCCAAAGGTCAATGATACTTTCTATATGCAAATTCAGTTGTTAAATGTATTGCACATTACTAGTTCTGGCAGATGGGGGAAACTGCAAATTTATCATGGTGATGGCTTTAGGAACATGGGAAGTTATTATGCACACAGTATGACAAGGAATGACAGTGTTCTTAGCTTCTTTTTTTTTCAGGGGCTTTACCTATATGGAATAAACGAAAATTTACTTTATCTAGGTGTCAAAATATAATTCAATATATTTTTAGACATTTTGATGAATGGTAATCATTCATTTCACTAAAGATTAAATTGAACTTCACTCCTAATAATAAGAAACTTTAATTAAACTGTTCATGACAAATTGTATATTCCCAAGACACACTTTTAGTTTTGATTTAAATACTTTTTATTAAAGATGGGCAGTTGGAAATTGCAGAATTATTGTTATAATGATACTTGGAATTTATTTGATATACCTCTCCTTTGAAGAGTTTCAAGTACATTATTGCATTCATCTTCCCCAAATCCCATTGAAGCAAATAGAGTCTTCAGTTCATATCCATTTTTCTGATAAATGAAATTATTGAAAAGGAAAGTGACATCCTTGAATACATAATTTGTAATAGAAAGAGTTGGAATCAGAATCTTCTGTAAAAAGTAGGTTTTTTAAATCATCAAATTAGATTAAATTTTGAAGGCAATTCCCAATACACATTAATTATTTCTAATTCTAAGCCCACATTCTAATCCTACAGATTGTTCTTGTAATAATGGCCGTTAGCATTGTTTATGAATGCTACACAATCATTGCTATTGCTGTAGGTAAAAATGTCCTTTGAAGAGATAGAAATTAAATGATGAATCCCTGGCAATGAAGAAATTAAGATATTTTATTTACCGATGAAATGATATTATATAGCTAGAAATTTCAAGAAACACAACTACAATGATGAGGAACAAAAATAACATTTGAACAACAAATTATTTAATCAGGTAATGGAAATTGGGAAAATTAACTCTGTAGTCCTTTTTAAAATAATACCCCATGCATAATGTGTGTATGACATACTTGAATAGTGTTGTATCCAGATGTTCAGGAGACCCATATAAAGATGACTTTAAATATGATTTTGGCTGAGCTCAAAAATGATTCAGTGAATGAAGTACCCCCTGTATAAGGCTAGGATGGCCCTGTATAATAAATATGACAATATTTTTAAATTAATTTCTCCTGGAAATCAGTATCCATCTTTCTAATACTGCTATTCTTTGGATGATGTTGAGCAGTTGCTAGTCATAGATTCTAATTTTGGAAAAATGAAGTTGAGAGTCAGTCAAAAAAACAGGTGTATGTTGGGAGTGAAGGGAGAGACAAGTTGAAACACATTTTAAACAAAAAAAAAAAACCAATGTAAGAGATAAGGTGTAAAGTGACCATCAAAAAATTACATGATCAAAAAAGGGACAACCTTTTATACAACTTGAATAGTCCTTAGTTATGCTAATGATGTCCACAGAACAGGAAGAAAATCCCAGACCATTATCTGAACTACTTGTGGTAGATTTATAGGAGGGGATGGAGAAGAATCAATAATGTAGGCAGGTGTGGATGGGTGAGTGCTGAGATCATCTTTCTTTGAGGGAATATATCCTTTGAAGACATGTTCGAGCAAAGGATCAAAAGATGACTTTCTAGAAATCGAATGATCAAAAACAGAAAAACAAATAATCAAGAATATCCTTATCAATGATGAACAAACATGGGGTTTTGTCCTCTTGTTGGTATAACACAGGTTATTGTCCTATTGGATGAAGGCTGGCAGCTTACCCATGACTCAACTCCATCTCTATGGGTATTATCTTGGCATCTAACACTGAGGAAAGAAAAGAAATAAAATGAAAAAAAAAAATTCTCAGAACCATTTCTCAGAACTGGAGGTAAAAGAAAGGGAGCCGAAGAATTCAAGGCCTACATGACATGGGTAAATTTTGATTTTCACCTTTTAGATTCAGCCAATAAGACAGCAAAGGAAAGAGAGAAAAGAGTCCATCTGTCAGGTTTTTTTTGCTGTCAGTTTTAACGACACAAGAATCTGATCAAAAGAGACTATGCCCACCTACATGGTAAGGGTTGCAGATACCTCTGTTAGGAAATCTGGTTGTGCTTAAAAAGTCCCCAAAGCATGGCTGGATCAATACAGGGTTTTACTGTGTTTGAAAATATGCCATGAGGTAATATCAAAACTGCTTTGTGCTAGAATAAGAAGACATTATCAAACATTTAGAATAAGAACAAAGATTATATAGCAGATTAATATTTGATAATCCCAAGATTATAAAACTTCAGGAAAAGGAAATAATGATACAGTGAAAATGAGGGGAAAAATTGTCTCAGAATATGCATCAAAGCAAGACAAGGTAGTTTCAGCCACATTTCACATCTTTTTTTAAATACTTAAATGGATCTGTGATTTCAAGGCATTCTTTCCAAAGCTATAGATGACAATCAGTTCACTCTTCTCATACACTTCTGCAAAGGATCTCTATTTGAATGTTTCAAAGCATCACTTTTCCACTTAGCATCTGTATGACCTCAGATCAGTCATTTAACCCCTAATTACTTAATTTTTTTCAAGTAAAGCAATTAAAACCATATGACCTTTAGCATCCCTTCTAGTTTGAAATCTTTACTCCTAGGATGTTATATGGCTCATCTATTTCCTAGTTTTGCAGGAGTTCCATTAAATGTACTGGTGAAGATGGAGGCGGTAGATAGGGGATTCTGTTTCTTTTATTTTGAAAATCAATTTACAGAAATTTTCATATGATTCTGGCAACAGTCCTCTGAAGTAGATATGATTATTATCTTCATTTCACAGATGAAAGATCTGAGGCAGACTGAGGTAATGTGACCTTCCAAAAATCACAATCATCTGATATAGGATTCAAGCCCAGGTCATTCAGACTTCTTGTCCCTCATTCTAACTAGAAGGGACTCCCCCACCCCTTGGCACCCCTACCAACTTTTGGATGCTGCTTGGCAACTCAGTGGTTAGGCCACTGACCCCGTAGTCAGGAGGACCTGAGTACAAATCCGGCCTTAATAATTACACGCTTAATAATTACTTGGGCAAGTCACTTAATCCCATTGCCTTGCCAAAAAAAATGACAACCAACTTTATGTATATATATATAGATAGATAGATATAGATATAGATATATATGATATAGATATAGATATAGATGATATAGATATAGATACAGATACAGATACAGATACAGATATAGATATAGATATAGATATGCTTATGTTATTTATGCTATCAAATAAAATGCTAATTAAAAAAAATAGTAGGTCATAGGTAAAGTTGAACCCAATGTTCTCTGTGCCTTCCAGCTAATTTCCTTATTCCTAACATTCAGAACAAAGTAGAAAACTATTTGCTGCCTGATATTTTTTCGTATTTTCATCAAGTGTAAACTCAGTTCCCACATAACTCAATCGTTTATAGTTTTTATAGAAATGAAAAATTAGGCATGTGCGTCAGTAGTTAAAAATGTCCTCTTGATCATCTTTAATTTTTTTAACATCTTCCATCTTTTCCCTCAATCATTCAGCCTCTTCTATTTTTGAATATCTTCTGAATTGATTTCTCAGTTCCTCCCAAACACTACCAACACTAGAAACTCATAGCATATATAATAACAAATTTTTCTTAATCAATGATACAAATATTTTAATGAAATGAAACAAAGAAAAATTGGAATATATTTTCTCCATTATAGGAAATTAGAAATTTCATTAAACATGGGATGTAATTTGTATATACAAAAGAATTAGAAATAGCTAAATTATAAAAATGATTTTTCACATCAAAAGAAAATTAGAAAATGTGACCTTGTGCATGTGTAGTCTTATGAATAGAGCCCCTTTAGGACCTAGCGAAAGTATTTTCACAGTTTGAATGGAAATGTAAAGTTATGTATTGAAAATGAAAAGAAAAGAAAGATCGAGTTAAAAAAATGCTTTCTGGTAAATGTGTGATATTAGTATTAATGATATCTAAGGATATTATATAATTTGACTTTGAATGGTCAACGAATTTGATGAACTGTATGGAGAAAACTATTATCTATTATTAGGGAAAGTGGTTCCAATTTCCTAATAATTAGAGAAAAAGAAACTAAAACCAATTTTTTTAGCCTTACCTTTTGCCTATCAAATTGATCAAAAATGATGAAATTCTATATTGTTGATGCCATAGGGAAACATGCCATGAAACGCCGATAGAAAAGGAAGTTTGTATGATTTTGTTGATTACATATCCGACTATTATGAAACTGATTTTGCATGCAGAATCTTTGCCATGTGAGGAAACTGAGCATGGAGGATCACTTGAGTTCAGGTGTTGTAAGCTACATTAGGCTAAGTAGAGTCAAACCAACCTTGGTCAAAAAAAAATCAGAAACCTAGATGGAGATGTTTCAGAGTAAAGACTTCATAATAGTTAGGAATGAGATCAGACCATGAGTAGCTGTTCTCCTTCCACCCTATGCAACATCAAAAAGCAGAATCTCAAATAACAAAAATAAAAACATTGACAACTTTCACCCAAAACAGTCTTTATACCTCATTACTCAGTATTGGGTGAATCTACAATCTTACAATGAAATGAAAGATTATTTTACTCTAAAAAATGAAAAATATCAGGGGGTGGCTAGGTGGCGTAGTAGATGAAGCACCGGCCCTGGAGTCAGGAGGGCCTGGGTTCAAATTCAGTCTCAGACACTTAATAATTACCTAGCTGTGTGGCCTTGGGCAAGCCACTTAACCCCGTTTGCCTTACCCCACCCCCCAAAAACCTAAAAAAAATGAAAAATATCAAAAATTTAGTGACATAAAATGTTACATAGCAAAGATTCAACATTTAGGCAACATGCCAATTAACTATGACTTTAAAAATAATAGCAATGAAATATAAAAAGATACAAAAACAAGGGATATAATAAATGATCTATCATTGTTATAGCATAACATTGTTATGTTAATTTTTCTTATTTTATCACTAGAATATAGCTTAGCTTTTGTTGGTTTATTGGAATTTTATTATTTATTTGTTGGATTGATTTTTTAAAATTATTTGTTTAAATGATCTAAGTGATTTTCATGATATAAATTACATGGATACGTTTCTGATGATTTTTCATTTCTTTATCTTCATGTCTCTACTGAGAAAAACTGGGAAAATCTATTTATAATTTTATGTTGATACTGGTAACAACTCCTGTTAAAAGAAGAAGTAGAAATGGAAGAGGAAGAAGAAGGAGGAAGAGAAGGAGGAGGAGGAGGAGGAAAAAGTATAGAGGAGAAGAAGGATAAGGAAGGAGAGAGAGAAAAAACAATATTAAGGGTCAGAGAAGTACCCAGTCAGTGACAGAAGCTTTAAAAAATCATAGTTTGGCAAGGAGGAAGTTTTTTCTTTTTTTTAAATGTGTCTAAGAATCCAAGAGAGGAAGAGAAATTATTAGGAAGGTGAATTCTGTCAGAGAATCAAGAAAAATCAAGGAGAATAAAGAATGAAAATAGGACTTTAAATTTGATGTACAAGGGGTGACTTTTGAGAGGAGAGCTCATAGATTATGTAGCAGAGTTAACATTGGAAATTTCAGTATTTGAATCTTACCCACACTATACTTTTATGCATATAAACAGCACAAGAAATTAAAAAAGGAGTTTTGCATTATTGGATTGGAGAAAGGAAAAGCCTACAAAGTCCAATATAGCTTTAATGTTGCAGTTTTTCTTTAGCTAGTGTCTACGGAAATGTCACACTAATTGTCTCATCTAATAAAAGAGAAATTTGAAGGCGTCCATTTTCTAATTTAATAAACCCATTCATTCTGAAGAACCTATTTTACACGTGTTTAATTGTGATAAACTGGGAAAAGACCTGGTACTCAATGGTCCACACACTCATACAACCATCTGTGATGGTGATTCCCTGTCAATGAATTGTTTTGTAAAATATGGAGAAATGATATTTTGATACAAGGCACACTGGGGGCAATTTAGTGAATCTTAGATGGTAGTAGGAGGCAGAGAATTTGACCTATACAAGCTGCATAGTATTGGCATTGAGTAAAATTATATTTCCTTATTTATTATAATTCTTCAAATCCAATTCTTTTTTTAATTCTCTGTATTAAATGCCATAGTGCTAAAATCATATAGAGGATGTCTTTGAGACTAACTTCAAAATTTAAAGACAGTCTATTCTGACCAATGTTCTTTTAGTAACGCTAATACATGGAAGAATCTGAGATTTTCTTGATTACACATATTTCTGTTATCAATATCTAAAGTTTTTTTGGATGTTTTAGCTATTTAAGAAGCAATAATGGAAAAGACAGAAAATCTATAATACTTAAATTTTCTCTAGAAATCCTCTTTGACAGTAATGTTTTGCTTGTATGGACCTCATGTTTTCTTTTACAATTTTTGCTTTTTGCTTCTCTTCAGATTATTCTTTATTTCTGTTCATCTGCATTCCCAATCATTTAGTCTCTTGTTTATTTAGTATGGGGAGTTTGCCACGATGGATTCATGTTTTTTATAATATCAGTTATTTTTGTAGTGCAGATAACAAATTTCCCTTTCACAATTTGTACTTATAATTTGTAATTGATATTATTTTTATTTTCCAATCACATATTATGAAAGTTTTGCAGCTTTCATTCATATGCATATTGATGTTATATATTTTATACCCTCCCTCCCTCCCTTCCTACCTCCCTCCCCTCAGCAGTAAACAGTCTAGTAAACATTGTACATGTACATTTGTTTAACAAGTTTATACATTAGTTATTTTCTGTATGCAGATTTAGGACAAAGGAAAAAGAAAACCACAGAATAAGAAGGAAAAGCAAATGAGAAATTATTAAAAAAAAAAAGCGAACGGTGTTAAGTTTTTTGTTTGTTTTGTTTTATTTTTTTTCCTTCATCTGGATTTGGATAGCATTGTCCATAGCATGTCTCCTGGGTTGTTCTAGCACTCTGAACTGCTAAGAAGAACTGCATTCATCAAAGCTGATTAACTCACACTGTTGTTGGTTAATTCACAATGTGTACAATGTTTTCTTGGTTCTGTTCCCTTCACTCAGCATCAGTTCATGTAATTTTCTTATGTTTTCTTTTTTTAATTAAAGATTTATTTATTTTGAGTTTTACAATTTCCCCCCCCAAATCTTACATCCCTCCCCCCACCCCTCCACAGAAAATTTTTCAGTCTTTATTTACATTGTTTCCATGTTGCACATTGATCCGAATTGAGTGTGATGAGAGAGAAATCATATCCTTAAGGAAGAAACATAAAGTATAAGAGATAACAAGATTAGACAATAAGATAGGTTTTTTTCTAATTTAAAGGGAATAGTCCTTGAATTTTGTTCAAACTCCACAGTTCTTTATCTGGATACAGATGGTATTCTCCCTTGCAGACAGCCCCAAATTGTCCCTGATTGTTGCACTGATGGAATGAGCAAGTCCATCAAGGTTGATCATCACCCCCACGTTGCTGTTAGGGTGTACAGTATTTTTCTGGCTCTGCTCATCTCACTCAGCATCATCTCATGCAAATCCCTCCAGGTTTCCCTGAATTCCCATCCCTCCTGGTTTCTAATAGAACAATAGTGTTCCATAGTGTACATATACCACAGTTTGTTAAGCCATTCTCCAATTGAAGGACATTTACTTGATTTCCAATTCTTCGCCACCACAAACAGGGCTGCTATGAATATTTTTTGTACAAGTGATGTTTTTTGCCCTTTTTCCATCATCTCTTCAGGGTATAGACCCAGTAGTGGTATTGCTGGGTCAAAGGGTATGCACATTTTTGTTGCCCTTTGGGCATAGTTCCAAATTTATCTCCAGAAAGGCTGGATGAGTTCACAGCTCCACCAACAATATAATAGTGTCTCAGATTTCCCACAACCCTTCCAACAATGACTGTTAGATTGTTATCCTTTCTGGTCATATTGGCTAGTCTAAGAGGTGTGAGGTGGTTCTTCAGAGAAGATTTAATTTGAATTTCTCTAATATGTAATGATTTAGAGCAATTTTTCATATGATTATGGTTTGCTTTGATCTCCTCATCTCTAAATTGCCTTTGCATATCCTTTGACTATTTGTCAACTGGGAATGGCTTTTTTTTTAAAAAAAAATATGACTCAGTTCTCTGTATATTTTAGAAATGAGTCCTTTGTCAAAAACATTAGTTGTAAAGATTGTTTCCCAGTTTACTACATTTCTTTTGAGTTGGTTGCAGTGGTTTTATCTGTGCAAAAGCTTTTTAATTTATTGTAATTGAAATCATCTAGTTTGTTTTAAGTGATGTTCTCCATCTCTTCCTTAGTCATAAACTGCTCCCCTCTCCCCTTTCCATAGATCTGACAGGAAAACTAGTCCTTGATCTTCTAATTTGCTTATAGTATTGTTTTTTTATGTCTAAATCCTGTATCCATTTGGATATTATCTTGGAATAGGGTGTGAGGTGTTGGTCTAATCTAAGTTTCTTCCATACTAACTTCCAATTTTCCCAGAAGTTTTTATCAAAGGGAGAGTTTTTATCCCAATAGCTAGATTCTTTGAGTTTATCAGACAGCAGATTACTGTAATTGTTTCCTGCTATTGCACCTAGTCTATTCCACTGGTCCACCACTCTATTTCTTAGCCAATGCCAGACTGTTTTGGTGACTGATGCTTTATAATATAATTTTAGAACTGATAGGGTTAAGCCCCCTTCTTTTGCACTTTTTTTATTAAATCCCTGGAAATTCTTGACTTTTTTATTTCTCCATATGAGTTTACTTCATGTAATTCTTTCCATGCTTCTCTAGAGTCTGATCATTCGTGGTTTCTTATAGGACAATTATCCTCCAAAGCATTCATATAGCATAACTTGTTCAGTCATTCCCCAATTGATGGGCATCACCTTATATTTATTTTTAAAAACCATTTGTTTATAACTTATTGGGTATGGCACTCTCTTAGAAGTTCACAGAATTCCCTGCCCCTGCTGGTAATGATGCATTTTCCTTGGTCATTCAATATTTATTTATTTATAGAGTCTGGACTAGTTTAGATCATCTGGAAAACATATTAGCTGATATCATTAATATCTCCCCAGTTGATTTATCTGCTCATGCTAAAGTTCTTTAGTTTTTCTTGCTTCTAGAACTTTGATAATTTCAGTTTTTCTCTGCTTCCCCTTTATAGCTTCCTAATACTTTGTGACTTTCCCCTTTGATTGTGGTTTCCAGGGCTCTGGACCTCAAAGATGACTCTTTTCTTTCCAAACTGAGAAATTCATATTCCAGTGCCTGATCTGAATGCCATTCCCCTTTCTCTTATTTAAGTGGCATACCACATTCACTGGCACCCTGGTCCAGTTTTCTCCATTCCTTAGTTCTCGGGTTGAGCTCTGTTATAACACAGTGAGTTGCTACACTGCTATCCCATGAGGAACAATTTTGATAAGATGGACACAGTTGAATTCTATTGTAAGACTATAGTTGAGTAGACTATTCTTGCCAGAATGTGGAAGGGGTTGGGGAGGGAAGTGCAGAAAGAGTGCATTAGGGTTAGGGATTAGCTTTGCATGCTATTTATTTATTTAGCTTTTTACATGCTTGTGTTTCTTATTGTCCTAGGACACATAAACAACAACCTCTTTGTGTAATACAGATTTTTGAGAAATTTGAGAGCATATGAGTATTGGAGAAAGAGTCAAGTACTCCATCTTGTTGGTCATGAGACCTGATAAATTTAGGGAATATAAAAGTAAATAGATTTTAAATACCACATAGCAAAAATATGAATACTATTCTACATCATCATCAAACCATTCTACCATTTCTCTAAAATATGTAATGGGGGTCTGGCACATGTGTAGATTTCATCATTAGATAAAATTATATCTCTCTAATAAGCTGGATGTAGGTAAAGTAGATACCAGGACCAACGTAATGCCAGGTGATGGAAATTCCTTAGACAGACTATTTAGACATGGTGCAACTAGTTCCAGTTAACTAGTCATCCAGACTGGGGAAGACCCAACTAAGCTTCAACTAATACCTTGCTCCATTCATGTCTCAGCAAGTTGTTTGACTCTTTTTGCCCATAAGTTCTAGGGAGAGAGCCTATAGCCAGACCAGCGTATAAGCTGTCATCTCACCTGAAGTCACCGCGTGCCCTTTTATGACTTGGTCCTTGATCTTTTCTGTGTTCTTTCCAACCTAGTTGAATGACCCTGGAAGAATGAGTCCCAGAGTCCAGGCCAGGTATTGAAGGCAAGAAGTGATAAAAAGTGATGGTTTGTATGTATTGGAGAAAATATTATAAAAGATTGAGCTTCATACAACTAATGTTTGTAGTAATGCATTCACAGATTCATTCATAGACTTTCTGACTCTCAGAACTGGAAATGTCCTTGTGACCATCTAGTACAACCTAAATATGATGGAGAATCATTGCAGGGACATGAAAACAAGGGACCTCTAGCTTTAGATTCATTAAATAAACTGAAATATTTAGAGAACTTTGCAAACCATATTGCACTGGGTAAATTCCAGCCATTATCACTTGAAGACCAACTCTAAGGGGAAACAATACATTTAGTCCATAACTTTTGGGAACTTTTAATTCTTAGATGACTTTTTCTTGCATAAAGTCTACATCTAACAATTGGAATTATACATCCATTATTATTAGGTCTGCCTTAGGAACCAAGGTGAATAAAGATATTTCTTTTTATATATATTCTAGCACTTTATTTTCTAAAAATGCAGATTTCATATCTCCCTACAGCCATTTTTCTCTCCACCCTAGTTCCTTCTAATATCCCCAATTTCTTCAGAGAATTTTCCTGTGGACGAATAAATTCTCTCATTTAATAAATGTTTAATAAAGCCCTACTGACTACAGTGCTATGGTAGCTAGATACTGGGGAAGACAGAAAGGATTTTTGTTGTTTGTTGTTTGTTTGTTGCAAGGCAAATGGGGTTAAGTGGCTTGCCCAAGGCCACACAGCTAGGTCATTATTAAGTGTCCGAGGCCTGATTTGAACCCAGGTCCTCCTGACTCCAGGGCCGGTGCTCTATCCACTGTGCCACCTAGCTGCTCCTTCTTTCTTCTTATGTACTCATCAAAACTTTCTGGGGTAGCTAGGTGGCACAGTGAATAAAGCACCGGCCCTGGAGTCAGGAGTACCTGGGTTCAAATCAGGCCTCGGACACTTAACAATGACCTAGCTGTGTGGCCTTGGGCAAGCCACTTAACCCCATTTACCTTGCAAACCCCCCCCCAAAAAAAATAAGAAGAAAGAAAACACAATCAAGCATAATGCACATTCTTATGTTAGAAGTAAATGAAAAAAGTATAATGATGATGATGATGATGATGATATTTGTCCTTCATTCTTTATTTTTAGTTTTTAGTTTTTTGTTTTTGCAGGGCAATGGGATTAAGTGGCTTGCCCAAAGCCACACAGCTAGGTCATTGTTAAGTGTCCGAGGCCGGATTTGAACTCAGGTAGCCCTGACTCCAGGGCGGGTGTTCTGTCCACTGCACCACCTGACCGCCCTGTCCTTCATTCTTGAAGAAGATCATGACATCAGGGATGTAACGCCAGTATCACCAGTTTCACTCAATCCTTTATAGCCATCTGTGTCCAGAGGCCAGATATGAATCAGAATGACTGAAGAAGGACATGGATGTGAGGTAACCAGAGTTAAGTGACTTGCTCAAGGTCACACAGTTAATAAGTAGTAAGTGTCTGAGGTTGGATTTGATCTCTCATCCTCCTGATTCCAATGCCAGTGCTCTATCCACTGTGCCACCTAGCTGCCAAAGAAGTATTATGGAGAATGTTACATAGATTAGTCTAAACATTAAATTTAAGGCATAAAGTGCTATTCACAAACTGATAATAAGGATTCTGTTTTTAATGCTATGTTAGGGAAAAAATAGTTATCCCCCCATTTCTAAGGTTAAGAAAAAATGTGTATCATTATTGAAGCTTTCCATCTGTGAAAATGTTGAGATTCCATTTTCTTCCACTCAACTGCAACAACAGCAAATGTGAAACAATTTAGAATTATATTCATTGCAATGACTGACCATTGGTGGTGTGCCTCCTTCTTACACTCCAACAGAGAGGTAATGGATTGAAGGTGAAGAATAAATCATACTTTTCTAATTAGTGTGGGAATTTGTTTTGCTTAGCTTTGTTACAAGGGTGTACTGTTTATTTTCTTTTTGTTTGTTATTTTCTTCATTGTTTTGGCAATGAAGAAGTTTTGAGAAACAATTTCTAGGTAATTTAATCAGTTTATTAATAATGCTTGCATTTTAGTAAAAGTAATTATTTGGCCATTTTGTAATCTTCTACAAGAATGGACAAATATCATCATCATAATACTTGTTGGACACTTTTGTCATATTCCTCTCATGTAAGAGTGTACATTTTGCTTGTCTGATTCTGTTTTCTTTTGTCTTATGTACTCATCAAAATCTTCTGTCGTCCCCAGTACCCAGCTAGAATAGTACTCTGTAGTCAATGCAGCTTTACTCTCTCACTGGAGAAAACACTTTCATCAGACTCCCAAAGACAGAAAAAAGGGGGAGAAAAAAGTCCCTGACTTTTTTGATTATTTATTGGAAATGCCTCTTGGCAACAATGAACAGGCAAGTGGGTGGAAGCAAAATTAAATGGTAAAGCAGAAGAGACAATCATTTCAGGGAACTTACAGCTTCTATGCCTATTGGAAGACAACAATTCCTGAGGGTGGTTATCAGCTCTGATTGGCTAACAATGAGAAAATCAATTTTGCAGTTGTCTGGACTTAAACTTTGATTATGTCATTTATAGCTTTGGGCAATCTATTGAAAGAATTTATTCTTTACTCAAGCCAAAACAATACTCAATGGCTTCTACAGTTGGGCGGAGTCTCAAGAAAAAAGTTTGTCCAAATACATTATCAGTAATATCCTTCATGAGACTGAACTTTTAAAATCTGGACTTTGGAAAAGGTGGATCTCCCCAAATCATTGGTTATTATTAATCATTCCTCTCATTGCCAAAATAATGGATAGAAAAAAGAGGGTCACTGAAACATTTAAAAAAATACATAGAAGAGAATTAAAAGAAGTTGGAAGGAAACATTATCAAATAGGATAGATTTAAAAGTTATATGTTGAATGTATTATCATTCAAATAAAAATTTTAAATTTAATGTATATCTATTAAGCTTAAATAATTTAAATAAATTGCTTTATAGGAGTATTAAAACTATATAAATAGAAACTTTTAAATTCATGTCCAATCCCCTTTTCTATTCTGCAGAAAAATTCCTTTCCCAACCTAATGTAGGATGAACTGGAGTGGAAAGATGAGAGACAGGGAGATCAGTTAGGAGGATGTGGCAATAATTGAGAAACAGCAGTAGGGATTGTATGAAAACAGCTGTGATGTGAGAGATGTTGTGAAGGTTGTCACAGTATAAGTGATTTTCTTGGGAACCATAATTATAAAACAATCCATTTTATGGGTCAGTTTAGGAACTTTGTCTTTTAAAATCCTAATAGCCACTTAATGGGTTAAGATCAAAAGAGAAGAGAAGATTTCTATAGTGACAGGTAAGGATGGAGTCATGGGTCTATTGGGAATGAATAATGAGGAGCCTTGACCAAAATGCATTTTAAGAAAAGTCCTTTTTAATAAGTTGTTCCTTCTCAGTCTCCCATCTCAGCTATAATTCATTCAAAGCAACAATAATCCTTCCCTGTTGTGCAACTTTTAAAGGATTCCTCATCATGTGACTTCTCTGTAAAGAAATTATACCACAGGGACCTGACCTCCTTGAAATACCCTCCAAGCTCCAAAAAATCTTTGAAGAGAGTCCATTTTGAAGCACGCCTTCCCACAGTTATCCTAAGCATATATGCATACTCCATTTAAAGAACATAAATAAACCAGCCCAGTTATAATTTCCAGAAGGCCATACTAACTTTTCCCACTTTCTGATTTGATGAAAGCTGCTAAATGATTTTTCAAGTTCTCTCAGGGAAGTGAAAAGTCCCTGGATAAAACACTTTCACCAGACTCCCAAAATGGGGAAAAGAGGGAGGAAACAATCCCCGACTTTTCAGATTATCTGTTGGAAATGTCTCTTGGCAACAATGAGCAGGCAAGTGGGTGGAAGCAAAATTAAATGGCAAAAGGAGAATCAAAGGTAATCTGCCTTCTTAACTGCTTGAAAGGAGAGAACCTGGACTGGTTGAACTACCCAGAGAATTTTCTTGAAGTAAACATTGAGCTAATTTGGTTCCTTGTTCTCCCAACTTGAATTCAAATGGATAAAGATGGCCTAAATTCAGCCTCTTCTTACTTAAACATTTTTTTTTGTCAGTGGGAAACCTGCCATTCTCTAAGTATTCTGGGTTTGATAGGCAGTTCTTTGATTTGTTGCTAATTTTTTTCCTCTTTAAAATGTTATTTTTAATAGAACAATATAAACCCAAGAAATGTCATAAAATAGTAGAAAGAGTTCTGGGTTCAGATTCAGAAAACATGACTTGGTTCCATTTCACATGACCGGTGTGACTTAGATATATAGAGAAGTAGGTAGGTAGATGGTGAAGGGAATGGGTGAAAAGAAAGAGAGGAAGGAAGAAAGCAAGAAAAAGAGATGAGGGGATGAAGAAAGGAGAGAGAGGAAGGAATAATAGAAGAAAGAAATAAAAAAGAAACAGAAAGAAGGATGGAAAGAAAAAGAAAAAGAAAGAAGGAAGGAAAAAAGAAAGAGATGAATGAAGGAAAGAGAGAGAAAAGTTGGGAAAGAACAAGGAAGGGAGAAAAAAGAAGGGGAGAGTAAGTGAAGGAGGGAGGGAGGAAGGAAGGAAAAAGAAATACAATTATTAATTAAATACTATATTAAAGTCAAATTTGACTATACTATAGTGAAATACTATATTAAATGGCTGAGATACAAATATCAACTAGTGAGTCAACACTTCCCTTCAAAGAACTTAGGATATATTGGTGGAAGACAATGCCACTAAAATAAGGAAAATAGTGTGAGTAGCTCTCAGTAGGTGGTATGAGTCTGGCTAAAGTCACTTTTCAGGGTTAGAGTATCCAGAGTGCAAGTACAAGTTTCTGAACTGGCTCCAAGGTGGAGAAAGCCCCAAAATGTGTGGAGGCTTTTTCTTTGGTGATATAAGGCAAAAGAGCCTTCATTCATACTGGCAAATCACTGGTTCTGTGGGTCTCAGATGCCTCATTTGTAAAATGAAGGAATCAGATAGAGATGCCCAAGACAGATTGTTGTCAACTCTCTACCCAAGTAAGGCAATTGAATAAATTAGTTACTGACAGTGTGAATGAACTTTGGATAACACAGCTTGTGTGACTGATTTGATCTCCAGCAAAACCCCAGTCTCTCTTTAAACATGAGGAGATTGCAAGGGATGACTTCTGATATCTTTCAACTCTAAATATTCTCTGTCTCTAGGGAGGTCAGAAGGAACCTATGCTAATGCTTTACATAACTTTCCATTTAGCTGCTGCTTCTCACTGTGAATACAAGTTGAACCAGAGGACTTCTTCCACTGCTCTCTTCCTTCTCCTTCCCTTTTCCTTAGTTCTACCTCCTACTTCCATTTCCTCTGCTTTTTTCTCTTAAGTTCCATTGATTGATATAAAGGAAGAATAAGTGACAATGCAATCTCAGTTAAGTTTTACAACAATGTTGTGATATAATGACTTCAGCTATTACTATCCCCATTTTATAGATAAGGAAACTGAGGCTAAAGGAAGATAAGTGACATGTTCTTGGTAACTACCCTCTTTTGTTCTTTAAAAATAAAAAACAAAACTCAGAGGGCGTTGTTTTATACATGATCATCTTCCATATATATGTCACAGACATAGAAACTGAGGCTCAACTGATTTGCTTAAGGTAATAGCTATTAGGCATCAGAAGCAGGATTTGAACCCAGGTGTCTGTAATTCCAAGTCCATCACCATCCACCAGCCCACTTTGGTCCATCTATTTTTTTCTTCTCTCTTTAAGCCCTCAACTATTTAGCCAATTGAAATAAATTCGGCCAGCTTCCTAAGAGGAGGGCTTATTCTCCAACCACATTTTACTGTCAGCCCTTGGGATAGGATCCTAGAATTTGATGAACTAATTATAACTTAGAAAAAGTTGTTTCTACATTGCTTCTGTTTAAAAACTGCCATATTTGATAACTGCCCTCTAGAAATATGCCAAGCATGACTTTGGCATGAGAGTGTTCCAACCCAGCAGACTGCAATATGACAGAGAAAAGAAATGTCACGCAATGATGCCACCTCCAAGGGGCTCTTATGGGATGTGTTCATTTACAGGTTTGGGCAGAGACAGTCCCTATTACCAATTGAATCTTCTGCTCTCACTTCTGGGTTCATTCATTCTACACTCTTAAGAGTCTTTAAATTGACTGAAATAGTGAAGTTTCAGACACTGTAGTTAGAGTTGTGGTGATGATGCTGAGCCATGTTCCCCCCTGGGAGTTTAAGAAAAGTAAAATGCAGACAGTTCAGTTTCTAATATCACCATCTGCTTATCCAGAACTGCCTCGTTAACACCTATACAACTGCCTTTACACACTCCTTTTTTAAGCAGCACAGTTCCAAAGGGGCAGTGACACCTTGTGACCCTATTCTCCCAAAGAGAAGAAAATGAGGAGTTTTATCAATTACTAAAAAATAATCCAGGATTTAATAACTTATAATTTCATAAAACTCCCTTCCTTTTTTCCTATAATTAGAAGGGAGTTTCCCTAGCCCTTCCCAACATGTACCATCTCAGAGTTCCTTTTCATGGGGTGGAACTAGAAGGGTGGAAAGAAAAAGAAACAAAGTCAGGATCGATTCTAGAGACTCTTAGACTCCAAGTATTCATACCTAAAAAATAAATTTGCAGAAAATGAGAATTTTGGAAAGGGGACTTTAGAGAGGTTCTAGGCAACTCTTCATATTATAACTAAATATGTACTAATTTCCCAAGGTTATAAAACTATTAAATAACAGAAAGAGTAATGGAACTTAGGCCTCCTGAGTATTTTGTTCACTCTAAAACATTTTAATGGTTAGTAAAATAGAAGTAATATTTTCTGGATTTTGGACAAAACTGTTTAAATTTTTTTTATTATGTTGGCAGTTATGACATACTGTTGACTTAGATTGACATTCATATTGTTGACTCAGAGATCTATGTATTTTGTTGTTAGATTTGTCCTGATCCTATAGTTCTGGATTAATATAGGACTTCATTTGTCCTCATAAAAGGATCTGGCACCTAAACACAATATCTCAGATGGTTTCTCTGCATGGAAGACATTAGGGAGAAAATGCACCTCTGTACTTGGAAGATACTAGTGAGTTGCTTCTGGGAGAATCGTGATGACTTTTAAGAGAAGCGCATTGGAGACACTGGAGCATCCAAAGACAGTCTGTTACTGATTATAGTGAGTTGGTTATATGGTTTGGAGGATCCTTTTTTGGTTGACTATGTAGCCAAAAAAACCTAGCATGCTAAGGCTTGTATCAACTTTGGCTATGCCATTTGTTTCATTCACATCTGGGGAGTGTTTCCAATTATCCATTGCTGTCATGGGTGACAGAGCATATAGCTTTCAGGAACTGAACCTGTGTTCTTGACCTTTGCCTTGGTTCTTTACTATGATTTGTTTAGGGAATGAAGCCTTTGACCCACCAGAAAGTGAGTCAAAAGAATCTGGGCTTTGGAAACAGGTCATCTTTCATAGTTAGTCTAGCATCAAAACCCAAGGTACAAGAAATGATTTGCAGAACTGACTTTCAAGACTTTAGCTCAGTGGAAGGATTCCTGTAACAATGATGTCAGTTTTGTACATGAACATGGAGGGACCAATACTATGTAAGAACTGAGCTAAATTGGGAACCAACTCCCCCAGAGTTTGAGTGGGAGGAGTAGAGAGTATGCCTTGAAAATATTGGGGAAACTGTACTCTGTTTTTGTTATATTTTCAAAGTAAATATCTTTGCAAAAACAAATTGATGTTAAGTGGTTAAATTGAATTGGAAGACTAAGCATTAACAGATACAGGGAGGGTGTAATTCAATGGTAGTAGAGAAAAAAAAAATAGTGCAGTGCTTCATGTTGCCCTGGAACCCCTGAGGGGATGTGTGTTATGCAGCAGTCATGGCCCTGAAAGAGTGAGGTCAGAGTATATCCCCACTAAATTTCATCTGTGTAAATTCAGTTTTTTCAAGTCTATTGAGATTTTCAAAAATTTTATCCCAACCGCTCATATCACCTCCCCTATTCCCTCCACTCTGTGCCACCTTCCTTCTTGAAGAAGACCACATCATCAGGGAGGTAATGTCATGCCAAGCCCAGGAATTGCATTTGAGTGTGTGTGTGTGGGGGGGTGCTGGGCTAAATCACTAGCCTCACTTTCTCCTCCAAACTCATCTGGGTCCAGTGGCCAGATATGAATCAGGATGACTAGAGAAGACCCTGGATGTGACAATCAGGGTTAAGTGACTTGCCCAAGATTGCACAGTTAGAGAGGGTCAAGTGTCTGAGCTGGATTTGGACTCCCATCCTCCTGCCTCCAAGGCCAGTGCTCTATCCCCTGTGAAACCTAGCTGCCCCTCTGTGTCACATGTAAATGAGTTAACTAGGCTTCTATGTAGTAAACTCCTTGATATCATTTTGTTACAGTTTCAAAACCTGATATAGGATTATCTTAGGGCAAATGGAATGGATTTTGTGGGTGCCAGAAAGAGTCAGATTTTAAACTTGCTAGTCAAAAGAAATATCACAGATTCTACAATTAGAGATTAATTTTTTTAAGAATCAATTTTTAAATACAAAATACTCTTGCAAGAGGCAGAAAGTTGTTACTAGTGGCTATTAATTGAAAATTTATTTCAGTTTATCAGATTATTGATAGCACCCAAAACTTTGGTACTAAAGCACATAGATAGTGCAAGTGGAAGAAAAGGGCCAGATTGGGAGACAAGAGTATTGTGGTGGAAAGTGAGAAAGGATTGAGCAAACTCATAGGTTTATAGATTCTGCTCTGGAAGTTATCTTTAGAGTCACTTAGTCCAACCTTTGCATTTTGTAAAAGAAGAAATGAGGGCTAGAGAAGTTATAACCTACGTAAGAGCATATTTGAATCCAGATTCTCTGACACCAAATTCATTTCTTTTTCCACTACAAGCAAAAATGTAAAGTGTTGTTATTGAGGGATGAGGCATTTCTAATGTGAAGGAGGCATGGTTGATTAAAAGAAAGAAGACTGGAAGAAACAATTTTTATTTCCCCTACTCCATGATTTTGCTTAAAGCTCTGCCTAAAAAAAGTCTTAACATCTATTAAGTTCTGAGCACATACAATGTATTGAGTTCAACAGTGGAGATACAAAAGAAAGACAAAAACTGAAGACCTTGTTCTCCAGTGGCTTTCATTCTAACAGAACCCATTTAGCCAGGAAATTGAGTTTTTCTTGACCACAATCACCCCCTTCCAGGGAGCTACCCTTCCCCACTCCAGGGGAGGGGAGGAGGGGGGTAATTTATTTAGCACATAAATTGCCCCTTGACAGAACTGCCTTTGCTATGGTTGGAGTGTGAACAACTCAAGCCTTCCTAAATCTTCAATTACCAACCAAGGGTATACAGGATGTTCAAGGAGAACGAGCACCTCTAGTTTGAGGGTTTGCCAAGTCTTTTTCAGGGCTCAAGGACCTGTGATTCCACAAAGCTGGAACACGTGCAGTAACCATACCCTGGTAAACCGTCTCCACCAGACCAGATTGACGGTAACCAACAGACCACAACCTATTGGCGAGTTAGGAATGTCAGGTCCAAGGATATGAAAAGTTACCCTGATACAATTGGATGATGAGAACAATCTGTCCCAAAGGCCATTAAGGGGACTGAAGTAAGTATCATGGAACACCTAGAGCTTAGTAAGGTACTGAAGACACTAACATCAACCGCTACATCCTGGGGCATTGCTTTTGTCCTAACTTGTCCTGCCATTGAATTGTGATACCTCTAGAAGAGAGAGTAGGAATGATGACTTTGTACATCTCTGCCTTTCTTAAATCCAATTTGTGTCCAAGTCAAGACATCATCACCTATGATGTCATTGGCACAAGAGTGCCTTTTTGAAGCCACAAACAACAACATAGCCAACCAGTACTCAGTTTAAATCCTTTCCATCTAGTCTCTCACTACCTCACTCCGCAAGTCAACTTGCTGAGTTTTGAGACTCATCCTGAATAGACACAACCCCTTCTCAGATTATGTTGATATTGAATTATCACCTTCTCCCCTCCAATGTTGGAATGTCTGACCTTCTAAATCATGCCTTTTAACATCACTACATCTTTAGAAAACTTGATTTGAAAAGCCTTTCTAGATTTCTTGAGTTGATTTTCTTAGGACCATATAAATTCCTTGAAGCTGTAATTCATATTGTCCTTGTCAGTCATATTGTCACTTAGCATTCTGTCTTGCACAAAGTAGATGTTTCTTCAAGGATTAGTTTGTATTAGATCTGCATGAAAAGAGTCAATATATTTCTCATTTGGGGGCTCAAACAATCATGACTTTTTCTCTTCTTGGGGCAGTAAAGTGGGAGCAGTAGATGAAAAACTGGATCTGGATTCAGGAAATCTGAGTTCAAATCTGCTCTAGACTCTTGTCACCTTGGATAAGTCACTTAGCTTCTATTTATCTCATTTTCCTGGCATTTGGTCCATGGTAGGTGCTCACCAATATCAAACATTGCATCCTGGACTATTGCTGTTGTATGGACGTTTGTCCTGCCACTGAATTTGGATGACTGTAGAAGAGAGTCTAAGTGGATAGAGAACTTTAATGACTCTTGGACCTACCCAAATTCGTCTTGGTCAACAGGATATTTGGGCTTTGGAGGCTTGGAGAAACACCAAAACCATGGCCAAAGTTGAAGTTTAGACAAGTGATGAAATTTCCACGTGGGAGTATGTGTATATGAGAGAAGGGTTGGAGGATGGCATTTTCCCCTGGACTGCTCTTGTTTATATGTTTCAATGGATACAATTAAAATTTCTCAAATGGTCACATTAGATAGAGTATGTTTCCATTCTCAAATGTATCAACATCATTTTAACTATACTCTCATGCAAATTAGGTTGAAATATGGCCTAAATAACCAACTGTTCCTGGAAAAAAGAATATTTTTCCCAAGCCCATTTTAAACAAAATGAATACTGTTCTGTCCCATAAAGACAGATGATTGACATTATACAGTGCATGAAAATTTCCTTTTCAAAATCATGACACTTTATAATAAAATGAGATAGTAATTATATTATGTACTCCCCCTACAACAACAACAAAATGCTGCTGGGAAAAACGGAAACAATATGTCCTACAAAGAATGCAATTAAGCAAAGCTGGATTAGGAAGCCCACAGAGAATAAGCCTCAGTGCCTGATTATCTTGAATTTAATTTTCAGCTTTGGATACTTTTTCCCTGCATTTTCTTGATTCCACAGAGATCAACTTACAACAGCTTCATTTTTCAATTGATCTATTTAATATTTTCTGCATCATGCATAATAAAATAATACCAAGCCAAATCCACTATCAATCTTCCTGAGGCCTTTTCATTTCCAAAGGGAAAGATGCAACGCAACAATACAACCAAATCTTCTCCCTTGGGGTTGGTGTGGGCTAATTCTTTTTTATAAGGGTGCTCAGAATTAAATCTTGTAATTACTGAAATTTGTCAAGGACCGATTTGGAACTGAAGGGTAGAACAGAATACCTTTCTGTGTTATTTCTGCCTCCTTGAAGACATGAATTTCAAATAAAACACAAAGGGATGTAAGATAATGAATCTTGAGGGTAACTGTAATCACAGAAAAGTATGGAAATATGGAAGGGGGTTGATATTTACAGAAATAATTTTTTTTAAAAATTCTCTATTTCCTATTTTCACCCAATGAAATTAATGTTGAAATGATTTGCTTTTCTTTACTAAATTGAAATTTAGCAAGAGAGCAAAAATAACTGATCCTTTCGTGTTTTAAGATTATAAATAATATTAAAATCTTAGCATCTGATACAAGTTTTTATTTCCACATTGATCAATATTTACCAGGAACTCGATGGGCAGCAGGACTCTAGAGCAACTTCCATCTAATATGAGAAATGAAGATCTCATCTGCAATTTGTTTACAGCAATGTCTTTTTCCCTCATCTTCATTTTTAAAGTCATTCCTCTCTATGTTTCTGTTGTTTCTATATAAATTGTTTTCATAGCTTCTCATTTCACATCAGAGCAGTTTCCCTATGTCTTCCCAGGTTTCTCCAAAATTTTCCCTTTCAACATTTCTCAGGACTCAAGATTTCGATTTTCTTCTCTGATTTCACTTTCCTTATCTTTCAGCCTTTGACCCTATTAATCACTTTCTTCTCAAAACTCTTTTTTCCTTTAGGTTTTTGGAAGACTGTCTCCTGACTCCAAAGTATTCAATTGTATCGTTCGCCATCATGTGTCACCTTGATTTTTGTCTTGCCACTGATCTTCAATGACTCTGGAGGAGAGAGTGAGGCTGAGATTTTATGCAATGCTGACTCACTTAAATTCATTTCATGTACAAATCACGACATCATCTCATGATATCATTGATCCTATTTGAAAGTAAATGATGAAGAAAAGCAGTATGAAAATGGGATTTGGAGTAACAGGACATCTTGCTCCTTAGGGTTGAAAGCAAGGAAAGTTGCAGATGGGATTTGAACTCAAATCTCCCAGAAACAGAATTCCTTCTATTGTATCATGATGTCCCTATATTCTTTCAGTAGTGTGTAGTTACTTTGTGGGTTCACACACCTAAAATATAGCTTCTATTTATCAGTTTTTAATCCTATGACTCTTAGCTTTTCAGCTAGAAGCCATCAGGTTATTTCCCACAGGAATATTTTTAGTACAAATATAATCTTGGTTTGGCAGCTAGGTGGTGCAGTGGCTAGAACACTGATCTTTGATACAAGAGGATGCGAGTTCAAATTTAGCCTCAGACACTTGACATTCACTAGCTTTGTGACCTTAGGCAAGTCATTTAACCCTAATTGTCTTGTTTTCAGAACTATCTTCAACTGTCCTGATCCATATCTGGCCACTGGCCCCAAATGGCTTTAGCAGAGAAAGTATGACTGGTCACACAGCATCTCTCATTCAAATCCAGTTCAACTTACTTGTCTTGGTGATGTGGGGAAGATGGACTCCATTCCAGGATGGGAGTAGCATAGAATTTTCCAGCTCATTACCTTGCCCGTTGATGCTGGCGTGACAGGAAATGAATTCACCCCCAAGTTCATGCACATTGGGACAGGAATGACCAATGTGTAGTTTGCCCATTGAAGGATACCTGGCCCAGGTACTTGACCACTCCCAAGCATATTTGAGAAGTGAATTTAAGAAGAAGTCCCACCCCTCCTGGCACTCTCACTCTCTTGCACTCTATCCTCAAGGATGTCTGCATCTCTCTTTCATTCCTAGGCCGCATGCTCCCAAACTAGGCCCTGGTGGAGTACCATGGGCCCCCATGCCACGTTGCCACACTATGCCAGTCCTCATGGCTGTCAGTCCCTTTCTCTGTCTCTCACTCAAAGTTTGCCTAGCCGATTTGCTCTCTGGCCCAGTCCGCTCTGTCTGACTGTTTTCCTTCCTCTCTCCTTATCTCTCTTTGTCTGCCTCTCTCTCCAAGCAACATAAGGTAGTTTGTTGTTATTCACTCCTGTCCTCAAAGTGCCAGTTGCCTCTCAGGGAGGAGAAAAGTTTTTAATCTGTATACTTTGCAACAACCATTAATAAATCCTGAGCAGTTTTTAAAATCCCAGGGCACATGTGAATTTGTTCATTTTTCAATAACCCTTTATCTTCTATCTTTAATTGATGACCCTAATTCTCATTGACAACAATGCCATTATCTCCCTGATGTTGTGGTCTTCTTCAAAAATGAAGGACAAAAAAAATCATCAAAATCTAGCATAATAATTTTGTTAAATAATTTGACTCCTTTATAGCAGGAGATAATGATAGCATAATGTTAAGTGATTCCTTCATGGAAGTCTTTAAGTCAATAAAGGATCCACAGTTTACCTGGAAACAGGATGATAATGCTTTTGTTGGATATGAATACGGTCCACAGAATTAAATCTGATCATTATTTTTTTGCAATTAAATGCCAAAAGAAGATTGGATAGTTTATATTATTATTTTACTTAATAATTTAGAAATCATATAGATAATACAAATTGATATATATATTTTTTTTATTTTGATCAGAAAAAGGGGGAGAAAAGAAATTTGGAGTTCAGTAATTTCCAATTTTTTCCTTGCTAAAGTTTCTTTGGTCAACTTATTTAAATCTCAAAGAGGAATTTGAAATGGTTTCCATCCTAGGGTTCCCTTCCCCTTCAAATGATTACCTTAATAACATACAAACCTGGGAATAAGTTTCTGTCTTCTATCCCTACCTGCAAAATGCCATTTATAATCCATATCTCTTTAGGTCTTTCTGTGAGAATGAAATAGTGATATTATGAAAGAAAATTTGGGTAAGAAAGATGCTATAGGAATTTAAAAACATCAAAATCCGACTGGCCTCTACTACTTCTCATCATGAGTTAGAAGTTCATTTGAAATTGACTTCATCAGAACTCATTAATAACCCAACTAATACAATTCTCCTACTCCCCTTATTCTCGGTCTGAAGGAAGCTGGGTATAATGACTTGGTGCTGATACCACTGGGTCTAGTTTGTTGAGGAAGAGAAGCTAGCTGTAGCAAAGTTTCCTTTTGAGAAATACAAAAAACAAGATTTGTGTCATATAAAGAAAGAAGGTCAGTTGCTGAAGTAGGGACTGTGTAGGGACTAACCTAACCAAAAGGGAATGAAATAATGGATTCCCTAAGGCTCCCCTCCACACCCTGTGAAGACCAACACCCTACATTTCTCACAACCCCTCCCCTTTTCTTTTTAATAACAACTTGGTCTTCCCACTTCACCAGCAGTATCTTCCTCAAATTATTTGATAATCCTCATCCTTGAAAGGACTAACTTTCCCTATCAATATCTTTACCTCTTTCTTATTAGAATTGTACATCTGGACTAATTTGCTGATAGAATCTTGTACTATGAGTTATTAACTGGATTATACATGGGAGATGCACATGGCTAATAGGATTCTCCTTAGGGCCAATAGTAAGATACTCAGGAACTGTTTTCCACCATGAACCAGTAAATCAATTCATCCAAGAGGTACTAAATGGACTTGTCCAGGTTTGGAATGGAACATGTGCCAACTTTCTAATATCCCTGAAATAAACTCAGAGATAAGGAAGGAAAATCAAGATGCGTTATCAACAAGATGAAAGGTGAAAATAGATATAAAGGTAGAATGATTGATTTACTTAACTCCATTATACTTCAAGTTAGACAGAAATCCTAGCCTCCGTCTACACATTAGGATTTGTTCCCATTAGGGCTTTGAAGTGATAGAGACTAAATTTAAACTTATTTTTGTCTTAAATAAACTCTCTGATCACAAAGGGGGAGAGAGCCAAATTGACGTCAGGGATGATTTTATTTTCCTTGCCCAATTTAAAATGAACAAAGTGTTACAAATGAAGTTTGGTATGCTTCCAGGCTAGAGTGCATAATACCATAGATTCGGAAGAACCTTTAAAGGTTATCTAATCCAATATTGGATAAAAGAAGTTGGACCCAGAAGTAGCAGGACAGGGATTTGAATTCAAATCTCCCAGAAACAAAATTCTTTCTATTGTAACATGATGTCCCTATATTCTTACAGTAGTGTAGATCCTTTATGGGTTCACACACCTAAAATATAGCTCATGATTCCTACTTTACCTTTCCTTTTAACAATGAGCCAGTAATTTAGATTTAGTTCAAAGGGAAAAAAACAAAATTTACTAAGATGACATAGCAAAAAAATGGCTACAAAATAGTCTCCTTCCCCAAGTCCATAAACCTTGGATACACAAGTATCGTTGAAAGGGTTATCATATGAGTTCAAAGAAACTTGATGTCTAATAAATTCTCCTTTTGAACAAAGAGTTCATAAACAATTTGTTGCATTCAGTGCAGTGACATCCCTTTATCTTTTCAAGTTGTGGACAGCTCCAAGGTACTGCCTGCATCTGAGCTTTGACAACTAAAAACCATATGGATTAAATAGTTATCATCATCATCATCTTCATAACCACCATCATCATCACCTTCTTTTATATTGGTATCATCATTGCTTTCATCATCGTTGTTGTCTACGCCAGCAACAGGAAATGGGGGGAAAATGAAAAAGAAATGAAGACAAGTTCAAGGATCCTCAGTAAGAGGATTTTCAAGTCATTTCTCCAAATACATAGAGACCTCAATAAAAGGGCTTCCTCCAACAAGTATATATAAACTAACTCCCTCCTCATTAGATAAAAGTCTGAATATAAGAGGCTCCCTACTAAATTCCATATGACCTCATAATCCAAGCCAAAAGGCATGTGAACAAATGCTCTGAAGACCAGGTAACTTCAGTAACAAGTCTTCCAAACAATATCAGACTGTACTATGTGAGGCTCCAACATTAACATTTGTAAGAATTAGATGACCCTACAGCCCAAAGAAGTAGAGAGAGTACAGCAATGTTTCAAATGAGTGGAAAGTTCAAGACTTCCAACTTTCTGTTTGCTGTCAGAAATTCTTGCTAAAATAGATTTTAGATATTGTTAAACTCTGGGTGAGGATTTTTTTCCTCCTCTTTTGATTACTTCAAAAGGCCACCAAGTTTACAGACAGTGCTTAAGTTTGATCTATTAACTTTCTGGAGGAGTGTAATAGCTCAGTAAACAGTGCTTTAGATAGTATACATCCCTTGCTGAGTGCTAAACTCCTCTTAGAAGGGTTCCCTTGGGGCCAGGAATTCTTTTAGGGAGGAAAGAAATATAACATGACAAGAATTTACTTTGAAAAGACAGTAAGGAAAATGTCATGAACTGAACTTTGTTTGCATATCAATCATTTCATCAATAGACTGTTATTCCTTTTCTCTAGCTCTTCCTTGAGGAAAATCATAATTAAAAATAGATATTGCAACCAATTAACCAACATGCATTATAATCCAGGCCTGGTATTAGGCAGTAGGAATACAAAGACAAATGTGAAATACTTCTTGGCATCAAGGAACTTATATTCTAGTGAACGAGACATCATTACTTCATATTGCTTCTGATGCTATTCAGTCCTTTCTGATTCTTTGTGATTCCATGGACCCACAGGATTTTCTTGGCAAAGTGGCATTTCCTTGTTGCTAGATTAAGGCAAATAGAGATGAAGTGACTTGCCCATGGCCACAGAGCAAATAAATATCTGAGGCTGGATTTGAACTCAGATCTTACTAATTCCAGACCCCAAACTCTAGCTACCCATCTACTTCCAAATAAACACACACACACACACACACACACACACATACACACACACACACATACACACACATCTTACATACATATATGCAAAATTCATACCAAATAAATACAAGGTAATTGGGGGAGGGGCTGGTGTGTGTATGCACATTTATATACTTGTGTATATTGGGGGATAGAGGAATGAACTCAATCTGTGTTAACACAAAATAGGGGAAGATTTTGCTTTATGCACTAGCATTTAACAACAATGCTGAATTTATGAATTGGTCCAACTTGATTAAACCCTTTTTACTTTCATTTGCTTTGGCACTGGAAAGTTAATTACTCTTATTTGTCTACAAAAAAGGACTTGAATCTTCTAGTGTTCACTGGAACTTTCTTGGGCCATCCCATCTAACCCAGTTTAATCCAATCTAACAACATTTATCAAGTGCTCATTATGGGCAAGAGACTGGGAAGTCAAGACCTGGGAATACAAAAGGGACATAAGGCAATCCCTGCTTTGAAGGAGATTACATTCCACTGGAATAGATTGTAGAAACAGAAAAAATATTGACACGGTAATTGAGAAAGTAGGAGAGAAATTGGAAATCAAGATTGGGAGAGTAATGAGATCAATTAAGAAGATCTAGAAAGGCTTCAAATTGGAGATGAGATGACACAAGAACAAAGACTGTAAGAGGAAAAAAGGAAGGAGGAAATGTGGTCCAACTAGAAGGAACTGTCTGTGGCAAGATATGGAAATGGGAGATGGAGTTCCAAGTTTAAAGAACAAAAGACATTTCATTTTGATTCTAATATAGAACATATTAGAGAAAGAAATATTCAAGTTGTTCAGTAGACATTACCTTTGCTTAAGGTCTGGTTTGAGCAAACAGACAATGAGACCTAATAGTTTTAGGACTAGAAACTTTAAAAAGTACAGCTCCATATCTCTTACCCAGCCTTCTGATAGTTTGCACTTCATTTTTCACTTGTTTGGCTGTTAAAACACTTGTGCCCAAATTTCAGATTGAGTGATACTTGTCACAGTTCTAGAAATTATTTTTTTCAGGCATTATTTACTTATTATTTTTAGATTTCCAGTATTTCTCATAGCACATTGACCATAAATGGAACTCATTAAGTATTAGTCAAATCAGTCATTTATTTATTCCTTAGTCAAAGTGATTCTTAAGCTCTTTTAAAATATTACCTTCATTTCTGATGAAGTCCATGAATCTTCTCAGGAAATTTTTTTCCATCTGTAAAATAAAATGATGAAGGATTACAAAAGAAACCAATTATAATATCAAAATATAGTGATCAAAATATTTATTTTGTTAAATAGTCCATGATCCCAGGTTAAGAATCTTCGGCAGGTTTGGAAGAGTTTATCCAATCCTCTGCTCCATCTTTGATAAGACATAAAATAGCAAGATCTGAAGGATCCTGGACACCCAATGAGAAAGGGGTGACTGACATTAATGTGAAGGAGTCACTAAAGCAAAGCTCCAAATATTTGACAATTTATTTTTTTCCTGATGGCTGACATTGTTTGAGATTGGGTGTGAATATCTATGAAGGAATAAAAGCAAAGAGAAAGAAAAAAGGGGGGGAATAACAAGGGAAAAGCAGCAAGAACTGATTTTTCTCATTGGTGAGCAGGATCACCATTTTTGTAGGATTCAAGGGAGTAAACATTGGTCAGAGCAGTTCTTTATGTAGAAGTATCCCCAAATAGGCTAGAAGAAATGAGAATGAAAAATTCAATTTGACTAATACTTATGAAATTCCAACTATGATCAAGGTACTATGAGAGACATTGAGAACAAAATAAAACAAGTAAATAATCACTGAAAAAAAAACCAAACTCCTAGTACCATGATAGGTGAAATTTGGGAGAATAAATTAGATGTATTAAAAGTCAATATGAACAGGTTATTTCAGTCTTCAACATTCAAAAAATATTTATTTGGGAGTTGCTGTGGGAGAAGTTCCAGAACTGAGAAACTTTCACCAAGCCAATAGTGAAAAGCTCCACTGGGATGCTTTTACATTTCAAAAATAATATTGGAAAATCATTAAATTGTGAACACTCTATTTTAACTGCAAAGTTTGCATTGCTTCCTGTTCAACTGCTAATATAGCTCACTCCTTTAGAGGAATACTATAAAAGAGTAGAAAAAATACTAGATTTGGCTTCATAGAACAAGGTTCAAATTCTGCCTCTGCTTCATGTATCACATGAAATGTTTGGCAACTTGTTTCATGTCTCTGGGCAGTGAAATGAAGAGATAGGAATAAACTCAAAATTAAATAAATAATAAACTCAACTCCTTTTTTCGACTCTTGATTTATTGTGACAGGAAACGTTCTACAGGTTTTCCACAGATGCATATATTGATGATGAGGAAGGAACATAAATTTATTTTAGGGTGACCATTTGATTTCCTCTAGTTTATTGGCCTGATTTTATCAGATCATAGGGACCCTAAAGACCAGCTATTCTAACCTCCTCACTTCCCAAAGAAGAAGACACTATCATGTGGGGCAAGTAGAAGGCATAGTAGATTTAGCATTGGTGCTGGAATCAGGAGGACCTGCATGCCAATCCAGCCTTAGACACTTGATACTTATTCTCTGTGTGATCTTAGGCAAGTCATTAAGCCCATTGTCCTACAACCCCACCCAAAAAAAGACATGGTTACACCAATACCAAACAATTCACATTGCAAATGAAGATAAGATGTCTTTTTGTGAACAAAGGTTGTATTGACAAGGTTATGAGATCAAAGACTGAACAAAAGCCACCACACATCCTGTATATGAGGTTAACTTCTATACTAACCCAGAAATAATCTGGCCATTCATCTAGATGACCTCCAATTTACCCTTGCAACTCTCACATTCTGTTTTTTAGACAATTTGTTGAGTCTTACCAGTTAAAAGTGACTTTTTTCTATAGCATTTGGACAGGTCAGGCTAGATTAGACACACAGTGGCACAGGCTGTTTCCAATTCTCTTATAACATTTCTCAACTGCAAGAAGAAAATGAAGCATTAAAATTTAATATCCAATTCAATGTACTTATATTCAATTTTTATTAGAGGTGACATGTTGTCCTCTATTATAAGCTGGACAAGATTTTTTTCTCAAGGTATATTTATTCATATATATATATATATATATATATATATATATATATATACATATATACACACAATTTTATACACATATGTAGATAAGTGTTTTTATTTGGAGAAGAGAAGAAAAATCCTAGAATGAGGAGTAATTTGCTTAGTCAGAACTCAGGAAGAATTGAACAAAAGATACATTTTGAGAGATTATACTTCTCCAGGTCTCTCAAGTCAAGGAACCTAGAGTAATAGCTATTAATCTCAAATTCATTTAAAAAAAAAGTATCCATTGTTTGGTGATTCATAGATCCCATAAGGGAACAGGTAACATTAGACAAAATGTTTTTCAAAAGTGAAAAGACAAAAGACCAGGGAACATTATTTTAATAATGGGATCAATGAAAGCAGATTTTGCCATAAGAAAGAGAATGAGAAAAATGAAGAGTAGTAGGAAGCTTAGATGCATGTTGAAATCACTATATGGAGCTGATTGTTAAATTTTCTTTATGAAAATATACACATTGGAAAATGGAAAATGCCACATGTCAGGATTTGATTTATTATTTTGTTGAATATCTAGACTTGAAGTGATGGAACAAATATTAACAATGTAGGTTAAATTTAACAGAATGTCCTGTGTACATTTGGAGAGTTGGTTGTTAAATATTTATGAGCACATCACTGCAGGAATCCCTTGTTGAAGCGAATATAAATAGGAGGAATTAAATGGATTTATGAAGGAAGGAAATGAATAAAAATAAAATCTTGCTACTTCTATGCTTGTAGGAGAATATCGTGCAGGAGAAGACAGATATTTGTTTTGTCTTTATGTCTTTAGCACCTCCAGTTTTTTTTTTAATTTTAATGCTAGCTTTCTGAAAGTTAATGAATGTTGCATGTAAAGCTCTTTTTTTCCTTTTTTAAAAAATATTTATTTAGTATTTTATTTTTTCTTCAGTTAAAAGACAATTTTTACTACTCCATATTAAAATATTTAGTTCCAAATTCTACCCCTTCTTTTTCATCTCACCCCCTCATTGAGAAAGCAAGCAATTTGATATAGGTTATAAATGTGTCGTATGCAAAGCATTCCCATAATAGTCATGTTAAGAAAGACAATGTAACCTTCCCACCCAAAAAAAGAAATCTCAATAAAGATATGTAAGTTTCAAGAGTTATTCAGACACTCTTTTCTCTGGGGATGGATAGCATTCTTTTTCATAGCACAGTATTGCTGAGAAAATCATAGTCATTCATAGCTATTCATTCTACAGTATTTGCTATTACTTGTATAGAGTACAATTCACTTTCTATCATCTCATGTAAGTCTTTCCAGGTTGTTTTTTTTTTGGGAGCATCTTGTTCATCATTTCTTAGAGCTAGAATAACTCCAACATAATTCCAACCTAATCACATTCCAAAATGTATTCAACCATTCCCCTGTTTCTGGGCATCCCTTCAATTTCCAATTCCTTCTCAATAGAAAAGAGTTATTATTAATATCCTTATACAGCTAGATCATTTTTTCTGTACCTTTTGGAATATAGACGTAGTAGTGGCAGCAAGGTCAAAGGATAGGCCTGGGTTTATAACCCTTTGGGTGTGGTTCCAAATTGCTCTACAGCATAGTTGAATCAGATCACAACCCCACCAATAATGCATTAATGTCTCATTTTCCCTAAATCCCCTCCAATATTTGTCATTTCCCTTTTTCTGTCCTATTAGCCAATCTAATAGGAATAAGGGAGGAAATCAGAATTGTTTTACCTTAAAATTCTCCAATCTCTAGTGCGTTAGAACTTTTTTTTTTGGATATGACTATAGGATAGCATTTATAACCTCATCTGAAAAGTGTTCATATCTTTTTTTGAGCAAAAATTCATTTATTTAATAATGGCAATAATTTAAAATTATAAAAACCTTTTCCATGGTCGAGTATTAGAGGATGAGGTTATAAGAACAGACAGGATCTTGGGGTAAGGACAGCTAAAGGGGGGGCGGTGGAAAGTTCACATATTGGATGGCAATGAAGCAACCACTCTCTTCCTGTATTCTCAGCTGAGAGCAGTGTCTATCTATGTTCCCTCTGAGTGGGTTACAAAGTTTAGGCAGACTACTGGGGAGAAAGAAGAAAATGAAAAGGATCTCAAATCCACAGCCATAGAGATGGCATAGTTATTTGCATCTCTCACTTCAAGCAACTTGGTACCTGCTAGGATTCAGACTGATGAAACTCAATTAATGTGACCTGGAGGTTTTATAAGCCAGTGATGGCCATTGATTGTCAGAAGAGAAAGAGCTTCCCTGGAAGTGACAGATGAGTTGAGGACCGGAGGTTGATGATGATATTTGCCTTTCATTCTTGAAAAAGACCAAGACATCAGGGAGGTGATGCCATGACAAGCACATTAATTGGATTTGAGTGAGGGGTGTGCTGTGCTAAATCACCAGTCTCACTTTCTCCTCCAGAGTCATCTGGATTCAGTGACCAAATATGAATCAGGACGATTGGAGATGGTCCTGTATGTGAAGCAATCAGGGTTAAATGTCTTGTCTAAGATCACAAAGGTCTGAGACTGAATTTGAACTCCCATCCTACTGACTCCAAAGCCAGAGTTCTATCCACTGCACCACCCTACCTTACTGATGGGTAAGATGGGGGGGGAGGTCTAAAGGTCTTTGGTACTTCCAGAGTATTTTAAGTATTATTCTATATTTCTGATAAAAAAAATGGTTTCTTATCCTACAGTGAGTTATAAATCTGAAGGTTATCTTTGTGTAAAACTGTCAAGGCCTGTCTCCTACATCTGGAATGTTGACTTGTTTCAAAGCTTACTGGTCAGCTTTGTAATAGCTGTACCTGTATCAACAAATCACAAAAAACGAGACATTTTGGACCAGGAGAGAGGAATCCTATGTCTCTTAGTAAATATTCCCTCTCTATCCTAATTGGGATTATTACCAATAGGAATTTGAAGCAAATATTATAACTTATGAGAGGATCACAATGCAGAACTATGTCATCTATATAAAATCTCATTGGTTGCCTAACTCTTTGTCCTTTTGGCATAAAATACCCTCCCCCGATTTTATATCAAGGTTGGTATCTTTAAGGATACCATCCATCTATAGTTTTGATAAGATCCTAAACCTTCACACATAAAACTTTTTGTTATTTCATGTTTAGCTTAAGAAAATTATGATTAAGAAAATTTTGTTTAAAAAGAAAGATTCTTTGATTTTGGGGGTCTCTGCCCTCTTCTTCCCCCTCCCCCCACTATCTCCTGGGTTCATTTTGAGGAGCAAAGGGGAAAGAGGGAAGAAGGTAGGGGTTGGTTAGACTGGACAGTTGTGAAATTCATGAGTTCTTTGTTGAGTTTTCATTACTTGGCAAATGGGAGGAGGAAGAGCCATTCATTCCTGTCAGGCCAGGCCAACTGTACTTAGCGGGCAGGTATCAGGATGGTCCAGCCAGGGGACTCTGTAGCCATAACAGAATAGGCAATTTGGAAACCACCAGACATTGTTACCTAGCTTCTTGTCATCTTTGCATACAGGACATTCTAACCCTGAACCTACATGTTCCTCTATGGCTCATATGGGAAGTGCTTGTGTTTTCTCTTTTTCTGCTGATGGGGGATCAGTGTTTTCAAACTGATTTAGGAACTGTGTAATGATCACATCCAGACCATTAGCTTAATATATAGCGTCCACTGGATTTGACTGCAAAACATCCCAGGTTTGGTATGGTTGCAAGTGAAATAATTCCATTGACCATTGGCTGAGTAATCTATTCTAATGTTTAGAGGCCTTGACATGAGGTAGCCTATGGTTGCCCGCTTCCTTAGTCCCTGATGATCTCCTGCCCACTTGTTCTTTCAGTTGCTGGCATCCTCAGATCGCACCCCAAAGCCTACTGTGGGAAATTCAAAGCTGGCATCAAAAAACCCAATGGCAAATTGGCCATAACACTGTGGCCAGGTGATTAACTGCAGATCCATCTTCTCACATGGTCTGTTCTGAACCACTGGAACTGGAGCAAAGTTGGAAATATTTTTAGTATTTGTGGCTGATCTGTTTTATTCCAGAAACTTTTCAATAAAGTCAGACTCACACTTTGGGCAGATATAATCCAGCAGCCAAGGGGAGATCCGTCTGACTCTGACATTTCCTTTTCCCTCACTCTCCTCCTGCCCCAACCCCAGGCTGGGCATATCTTTTGATCATTTTTCAATTGAGGAATGGCTCTTCTTTTCTTGCTTCAAAAATTTTTTTTTCACAGTTATAATTCCTAATTGTATTTCCCTCCATCCTATCCCCACCTCATCCCTGTTTGTTCTATTCTCTCTCTTTTTGCCACATCCTCC
Source organism: Macrotis lagotis (assembly GCF_037893015.1). NCBI lineage: Eukaryota > Metazoa > Chordata > Mammalia > Peramelemorphia > Peramelidae > Macrotis > Macrotis lagotis. The sequence goes on along the minus strand of NC_133665.1, from coordinate 158,237,734 downwards.
TTAAAAGTTTTTTTTGCTCATGGCTAGTCCCTCATCAAAGCTGCCCTCCCTTTCCTAACCCACCCCCTCCCCTTTCTCGTTGCTCCTTCTCCTCCTAATTTTTTGTGGGGTAAAATAGATTTCTGTACACAATTTAGGATGTTATTCTGTCTTTGAACCAATTATGAAAGGATTAAGGTTCACTCACTTCCCCATTTCCACTCCAAAGGAAAAGCTTTTTCTTGCCTTTTTTATGTGAGATAATTTACCCCATTCTACCTCTAATTTGCCTTTCCCTTTCCTTCAGTACATTCCTCTCTCACCTCTTAAATTTATTTTATTAGATGGGAAGCAAAAAAGCACAGTGGATAGAGCACTGACCTTGGAGTCAGGAAGATAGGAGTTGGAATTTGGCCTCAGGCATTTACTAGCTGTATGACCTTCACAAGTAACTTAAATTTTATTACCTTCCATCCAGGGTCATCTTCAGTCATCCTGATTCATACTTGACCACTGGATCCAGATGATTCTGGAGGAGAAAGTGAGGCTGATGATTTAACATAGCGCTCCTTCACGCAAATGTAATTCATGGTCTTGTCATGGCATCACCTCCTTGATGTCATGATCTTCAAGAATGAGGAACAAACATCAAACAACCAAATTTTTTAGATATCATCCCTTTACTTTTTCACTCACACTTGTGTCCTCTGTCTGAACATTGACTGCTAAATGCCCTGATAATGAGGAAATTCATGAGTTATCGGTATCATCTTCCCATGAAGGAATATAAATAGTTCAACCTCATTAAGTCCTTTGTGGTTTCACTTTACCATTTACCTTTTTATGATTTCTTTGAATTTCATATTTGAAGATTAAATTTTCTGTTCAGATCTGGTCTTTTCATCCAGAAAGATTGAAAGTCCTCCCTTCCAATAAATATCCATCTTTTCCCTTGAAAAAAAAAATACGCTCAATTTTTCTGGATAGTTGACTCTTATTTGTTAATTCAAGCTGTTTTGCTTTCTGTAATATCATATTCTAAACCCCACTATCCTTTAATGGAGAAGTTCCTAAATCTCATTTTATCTTGACTGTGGCTCCATGATATTTAATTTGTTTCTTTCTAGTCACTTGCAATATTTTCTTCTTGATCTGGGAACTTTAGAATTTGACTACAATAATCCTGGAAGTTGTCATTTAGGATGTCTTTAAAGAGATGATTAGTGGATTCTTTCAATTTTTGTTTTCCCTCTGTTCTACATATCAGGTCACATTTCCTTGATAATTTCTTGAAAGATGATATCTAGGCCCCCCCTTTTTTGACAATGTGTTTCAGGTAGTCCATTAATTTTTAAATGATCACTTCAGGTTCTATTTTTCCAGGTCAGTTGAGATATTTCACAGTGTCTTCTATTCTTTTTTATTTTTGGGGTTTTGCTTTGTTTCTTGATTTCTCATAAAAATATTTGCTTCCATTTGCTCAAATCTAATTTTTAAAAATTATTTTCCTTGGTGATTTTTTGTACCTCCTTTTCCATATGACTAATTTTACTTTTTCAGGAGTTTTTTATTCAGTAGATTTTTGTGCCTCTTTTTATATTTGATTGATTCTGCCTTTCTAAGACATTCTTCTCCCCATTGTTTTTTTGGGTACCTCTTTTTATCATTTGGCCTGGTTTGTTTTTTAAAGTGTTTTTCAGCATGTTTTTTGGTATGTATGTTTCCTTTACCTGACTTGCTTTTCATGTTTTTCTTCTATCACTCTCATTTCTCTTCCCAATTTTTCCTCTACCTCTCTTACTTAATTTTCAAAATTCTTTCTGAGTCTTCTGTGGACTGAGACCAATTCATATTTTTCTTGGAGGATATGGATGTAGAGTTTTGACTTTATTATCTTCTGAGTGTGTGTGTGTGTGCAGTTGTTTTCAGAGATACTTCTGTGGACCTGCACATTTCCACTTCAGGTGGATTGATCCTTCCTATAAACAGTACTTTAGGGTAGCTAAGTGGTGGATAGAGCTCCAGTCCTCAAGTCAGTAGGACCTGGATTCAAATCTTACCTCAGACACTTGACATGTAGTAGCTTAGCTATGGTACCTTGGGCAAATCATCCAAGGCTGTCTCCAGTCATTCTGATTCCTATCTAGCCACTGGACCCAGTTAGTTGCGGAGGAGAAGGTGAACTGGCAACCTCACTCAAATCCAATTCACAAGCATCTCATGGAATCATCTCACCCACCAATGTCATGATCTTCTTGGAGAATGTAGGACAAACATTCAACCTCTGCTTTGGTCTGTGGGTGCCACAAGTACTCTTTTCTACCTTGCCACTATGAGGATGTTCCTTTCTCCTCTGTGGTACCAAGCTCTGGTGTACTACTGCTTCTCTTTGTCCTGGACCTGCCACCCAGAATGTGACCTGGATCTAAGAGTGGACAAAGCAACAAAGTCTTGCCTCAGGGCTAGCAGAGAGACCCTGACATCTCCATCTGAATTTCCTTATGGTCTGTGGACTAAAAGCTCCAGAAACAACTGTCACTGCTAATGCAATGCTTCCCAGTACCTGCTTCTGGATTGCTGGGGTTAAAACTGTCCTGGGGTGCCAATGTGGGCCTGTGCTCCACTCTCACTCTGATGTGATAGATCTTTCCTGCTGACCTTGAAAGTTATATTTGATGTCTCTGGGAAGATAAGTGAAAACTACCACTGCTGCCACTGATTCAGTCACCCTACTGCTTATTCCTGGTTTGCTGGGGACTGGTCTACATTGGCATGGTCTGAGCTGCACTGGGCTTCTCTCCCCCCCCAGTACAAAAGACTTTTCCTGCCAGCCTTCCAAATCATCTTGTCCTGGAAAATTGGTTTATTTCACACTTTTTTGTGGGTTCTATAATGTGTTTAAAGTCATTACTTAGAGGTATTAGGAGTGGTTTGGGGGAGAGCTTGGATGAGTCTCTACCTTTACTAGCCATCTTGATTCTGACTCCTGCACATAAAGTTTTGACATTAATGTCAATGAGGAGGGCAGGGGCAACATTGTATGCGTGATTACGTGTCACCTACTTGAAATCTTCTTTGAGTTCTCAGCTATTAAGGCTCTTTCCTATTTATTTATCTTCGTCATGCTGTATTTCTTCAGTAGACCTTAAACTCTTTAAGGGAAAAAGGTGGCATTTTCTTTGTAGTCCTAATGCTCCTGAGTACAAGGTCTTCCTATTAAATAGACAATGAATAAATATTTGTTGAATTTAATTAAATTCAACACAGCACAGGACTACAAAGATACTCAGGACATTGGACAGCAATGACTTCAAAGACCTCAGGGAAAACAGCAGCTTAGCCTGGGCTATCACATTTTAACAGAGGGATGTTAATCATTTATTTCATACAGGGCACCAGCAGGTAAAAATCCCAGATGCCAGCTCCAGTGCCAGTAATGGCCATGTGGAGCACAGCAGGTATAAAATGATAAATCTTGTGATTTATTGGCATTGTTTCACAAAAGCCTCTAATGACTCATTCAGTCACAATAGAGTCATTTCCCCAACAAATTGTGTGCTTCCCTTGTCTTGATCCATGCTCCTTATTTACTATTCACTTTACTTGCTTTTCTGCCTCCTTTCTTTGTGAAAACGTTTTTACTCTTAAGAGTTTTCTCTTTATAAATATTGTAACTTTTATAAATCTGAAAATATTTGGAGGACTTTGAGTGGTGAGAACAAAGAAGTGTTTTTCTAGACTTTACTCATCATCGGTCAATTATACCTATTTTTTGTCATAGTTAGTTTTTTCTATTACATATAAGGGGTCATATAAAGACTGCACGTGAACATTTCATATTCAGAAAAAGTTTAAATAATAGAATAGCTGTATCTACACACAAAAGTAGGCATGCTTGATTGTAGGGAGAAACAATTGAGTAGAACTTTTGAGGGCCTCTCTATGAGGTCAGTTGAAGTATATTTCCTATTATTCATTTGAATATTATTTTATTTGAAACACAGAATCAACATTTTGAAAATAACTAAGATGGAAGAGCTGTTAGAGTCTAAATTCAACTAATTCATATTACAAAGAAAGGAAATGAAAAACCAAAGATAATTTATGAATGAATGAATAAACTTCAATTAAATCTTAAAATGCAGCTATCACTGTATTAAGTACAGAGTATAGTCAGCCCCTGGCTTCAGGGAATTACGTCTTAATGGGAGAGACAACAAAATAGAGGAATTGGTGACCATGGAAAGGGATCTTTGATCCAAGAAGATGGATGCTGAATGAAAAATATAGGGAAGTCAAATATTTTAATCTTGACTTGAATTTAACTTTTTCAGAAAGTTGTGGATGCCTTTCAAATATATGTGTGACTGTCCAGGAAGTTACTTGTACATGTTCATCCATAATGAGTTTTATTGTAAAGCCAATCTACCATTTCAGATTTTTTACTCATGTTGAACAATAGAAATGTTTATTTAAATCAGGAAAGGATACATAGAATTCAACTTCTTGAGAATAGAAAAAAAATAGAAAATTTTATCTCCTTTAAGTATTCAACTAATGAATAATGTCTATGGTGGCTAAAATAGATTATTTAGGGTCTTATAAAATTCTGGAATTGCCACATTAACAGTTGCCTAGGAACAGTTGAAAACAGACACATAGAATCTCAAAAGGCTCAATGTTGGAAGAAATCTTAAAAATCCATTTATTTTAACCTCTTCCTGAATGATGTTTTCTTCTATAATCTCCCTAGCAAGTAGTGATATAGGTTCCATTGAATACTCTAAAGGGAGCAGGGGGACATATCTAAATACAGTGCATTATAATTTTAAACATTTCTAATTATTATTCAACTTATTTCTAAATGTATATTTAATGCCTATCATGTGGCATATACCATATCAAGTGCTAGAAATACAATCTAGTCTAATCCAACAGCCATTTATTTATTAAAGTCTACTAAGTGCCAGGCAAAGAAAGGGGAAAAAACCCCTATAACTGTTTTGTCTTCCCCTCAAGAAACTCCCAGTCTCAAGGGAGAGATAACTTGACAAGAACACTATTCTCCACCTCCCCTCAAAAAAACCATACAAAAATATATGAGAGAATATATAAATATATATAATATATAAATGTATTATGGATATATTTAAAAACATATATACATAAACTATAAGGGAGATAATCCCAAGAAGTTGGTAGCATTAATAAGAGACCAGATAAAGTTTCTTACATAAAATAGGATTTTAGCTGAGACTTGGAGAGAGCCAGAGAAGGAAGAAACCAGGAGGTGGAGGCAGGAAGGGAAAGGATATGTTAAGAAACTTTTCATCATACTGAGCCAAAAATCTGCCTCTTCAGCTTCCCTCCAAAGCTTCCAACTTCACTTTCTGCAGCCAACAAAAACAAGCAGAGTCCTTATCAAATGATATTACTGTAATGATAGCTTATATCAGACTCCTCTTTCTTCTTCTTTTTTGTCCCCCCCCCCCACCCTGGATCAATATCTCTATTTCTTTTAAACAATCATCGTTTGGAACAGATGTGATTCATTTTCCTATGGTTTTAATTCCCTGTATTCATTTCAGATTGCCAATTATTTTAATAAAATGTGAAGTCCAGAACTAATCACCCTATCTCATAGGTTGTTTGACTAAGGGAGAGAACAATGGACCTCTACCTACCTCGTTCTCATGCATTCTCAGATCATATTTATATTAATATCTTTGGCTATCATGATAGTGTTGATTCAAATTAAATTAGTACTTTTTCATGTGAACTATTGACAAGTCTAGGAGTCTTCAAATTATAGACAGTGGACCAAATGTGGCCCACCCATATGCTTTTGTATAACCCATGAATTAGGAATGATTTTTACATTTTAAAATAAATTTATATTGTATTTAAATTTTAAAATTTAAATACACAAGCTGGCAAGTCATATAGACTAGATTTGACTCTCAGGCCAGTGCGCTGGCCCCTGGTCTAGTTACAACTCTCTTGTCCTATATTCAAGATATTTATTTCATTTGTATAGAATTTTAAATGTTTCTCTATTGAATAGCTTCTTCCAAAACTGGGTCTATTGTGTTAGTCAGTCAGGAGTTGTTTTTTTAGATCCCTGGTACAGATGGGTGTGATGGGGAGACTGAAGTGGACTTTGGCTGATGGATCACTTGGGCAGTATATTTCTGAGGTAGAGGATTAAAGCCAAATAACTGCACTCCATAATACCAGTATAGTAAGCCCCAGAGAATGAGGTGATCCTAGGCTGCCTAAGGAGCAGCCAACCAACCCAAGGCAGATTCCCAGACTGATCAGTTTTGGAGCGTGTGTGGCATGAGCGGCGGATGTACCTTAAACCTGGGCGAGATAGGGAGACCAAATTTCAGAAAACACCTTGCCTGTTCCTTGCAGTTTCTAATGAGATTCAAATTATTCAAAAATGTTAAAACAAATCTAGGATAAGACCCCTGTGGCATTTCCTAAAATGTCCTTGTAGGTTGTTATATATTTGTTATTCCTTACACACATTTTGTTGCTTGATAACAAACGTAGAGAATTGATTATTTTTCTATCATATTGATAACTAGATATTAAATTAGGATTGAGGTTTTCTTTCTATTTCCTTATTCAATAATTAGTCTCTGAAGGTCATTCAGCCAGTTTTTGAAGGACAAGGCTGTTAGAAAAGATTGTCCTTATTCTGGGGTATAGATTCCCTGATGTTGGGTCAGACCCCACCTATAGGGGATGTTTTAGGGTCTGGGCAAGTTTTAGTATTGTTTGTTTATTTAAACTGTAAACAGAATCTAATTTAGGTGCATTCCAGTCTTCAGTCCTTGAACCAAAGACTTGCACCTCTCAATTGCCTTAAGGGAAACTCAGCTCATAATATAGAAAAATCAACCAGTGGTCTGAGAAACCAGATTGCTTCATCCAGATTGTCTGAGTCTTATGATAAATCACTTTCTCAGTGGGAGTACCTGGAGACTTTTAGCCCTACCTCCTCATTAATATGTACATCCCCATCATTAGTGAACAATTGTTCACTAATCAGAGTTGATTTTAGTTGCTTTTGCCAAAGATATTTAAATATCCAGTGATCTTGAGTTATTGAGTTATTGAGATAACTGACCATCAATTAGTGGATATATCAGTTAGGATAATTGATAAGTCAAATAATAATTATCCAGAAACTCTTTGTCTCTCAGACTTTTCCTTCATCCCCAGACTTTTAATTTTAACTGAGACACACACACACACACACACACACACACACACACACACACACACACACACACAAACAGTACTGAGGGAGGGTAAGGAAATAAGGGAATTAACAGTCAACACTGATAATTAAGGAGACCCACTGAAAGTATTGTTTTTTTTCAATCTTCTTTCAAAACTCTTGATTAGAAGAACCCATTGATGTTTTTGTGTTGTGGCAATAGCCAACATCCTAAAGAGTTGATGGAAAATAACTCATAATTTAAATGGAAAATACTTCAATTTCAATTGTCTGTTTCCTGGAAGTTTTCTAGGTTTTTGGTGAAAACTTACTAAAAATATTAAGGCAGTAGGGAAAGGAGGAAAACTGAAATATATACTCTATTCCAATAAAATTTTACATATATCATCCTGGCAAAGCTAATATATTTGCTAAATAAAACATATTAATATTAACTAATTCCCCCCAGTACAATAGATATGCAGAGCTAATATTCAAAAAGTTCATTAAACATGCCCAGACCTACAAAGTACCTTTTCAAATGACAAATACTCTTTTGTGCCTTCCTTCTTGGTTTAGTGTAATCATTCTAAATATGAACAAATGTTATTTTGTTGGCTTTTAGGCTTAGGAAGTAAAAAAAAAAATAACTCTTCCATGTGTTTGCTTCCAACTGTTTATATATCACTTATTTCCAAATTTATCTTCGTACATTATAACAATCTTTTGTATATGCATTCTCTTCCTTGGTGGCTGGGCCAATGGTATCTGTACTAACCTAGTACTAATAGAAACTTCTCTGTCAAAAAACATGCCCTTACTATGGAACCTTTCTAGGCAACTGAGTCTAGTACTGGAATGAGCAGGAGGCATTAAAAAAAGAACAGCAAACAAACAATACTAAAATAACACCCTGGGGGGGTGCCTTTGACAATAAATGAATAAGTATTTGTTAAACTCAAACATCTTACTAATGGAGATACACATAGAAATGCATGAGGGTCCATGATCACAAAGAACTCCTATGCTAATAGCGGAACAAATAGGAGGTCTCAACATCAGCTCAGAAGGAAAGGCCTGGTGATCTTTTTTTGAATAGCATACTAAAAAATTACTGCTCATTAGGGGCTGCTAGGTGGCGCAGTGGACAAATCACTGACCCTGGAGTCAGGAGTACCTGGGTTCAAATCCGGTCTCAGACACTTAATAATGACCTAGCTGTGTGGCCTTGGACAAGCCATTTAACCCCGTTTGCCTTGCAAAAACCTAAAAAAAAATGCTGCTCATTTTATTATTGTTGTAGTTTATAGTAGTAGTAGTAGTAGTAGTGATCTATTCATGTGCAAAAGGTCATGGATTTTGTTATTTCAACCAATCAGTAATATTTAGGTACCTATCATGCAGCAGGGACAATTTTAGGCTCTAGACAGACAGCAACGAAAGATTAAAGATTCCTTGTTTTATTTGATATATCTACATTTTCAGCAGGTAGAACAATAATATTTGTAGATTTTCTTTGGGAATGAATGACAAAATCGAGAAACAAGATAAATGGATGTGACAATAACATTCCCAGATGGGAATGTCCCCTTCTCTCTAGAGGCATGATCAAAAGCATTAGTTATCTGTACACAACTCCAGACTCAATTGATCGAAAAATGATTAATACAGAATTTTGTTCTGGTCCACAGCTCAGTTTGATTTGACTGATTTTCCTCACTGAGTTAACTTTTTAGACACTGCATAGATGCTGTCATTAAATTTGAAGTATTGAAACTCAAGAAGACATAATAGTTGATCCCCACCTCAAAGGTAGACAACAGTAAATCAACACAACTCATTTAATGTTGAAAACCCATTAGAAGGGAAATAAATTGATACTTGATTGTGTTTATTAACCAAAATATAAAGGAATATCAGAAAATCCATCCCACTATAGAGAATGATAATTACAATTGACATGTACATAAGACTTTAAAACTGACTTTGGTGAGTTGATAGTCTGACTATTCACAGACAGCTGACTCAGAGATAGCTTTCACATTCAGAATAAGTCTTTTTCTAGCTGTCAAAATAGAGTTTATGCTGAGAGAGAGAGAGAGAGAGAGAGAGAGAGAGAGAGAGAGAGAGAGAGAGAGAGAGAGAGACTAGGAAGTCTTAGGTTTATATCTCACCTTTGACACAAGCTAGAAATATGCTGCTGGGCAAAGTAATGTAACCTGTCTGTGCTTTAGGCAATAAATTGCAGAGAAGGTGCTGACTTCTATAGGTAGAAGAATTTCCTCATTGGGTGCTCTCTATAACAGTGAAATCACAGCCCTTGTTTCCATCCCTGTTCCAAAAATGTCATTTTCATTCTCTACATTGTTATCTGGTGCTCTCCATGTTTAGATCCTACCACTCCTTAATAGAAAAGGATTTATGTTATTAATGTAACAGACTCATTTTCTCACCAGACTGTATTACCTTGGGATTTCTCTGAATTACTTCTCTACCATATCCTGGATTGGGTATCTTTTCCACCCAATTCTCTTGTTCAGTTCTTTTAGGGAAGAAACTGTCATTCTCCTTTTCATATTTGTATCCCCAGCAGTTACACATACTAGACACTTAATAATATTTATTGACTATTGATTTATAATCTAAAAGGATTTGACTCTTCTTTCTCTCTCCATAAAAAATATTCATATATTTTTCCTCATTCTTAATTTTTCTTATCTTTTAACTGAAGTCATCAAGAAAAGCCTCTATTGACCTGGTTTGTCTTTTCAAAGTCATCATAGAAAGTCTTGACAACTCTAACTCTCCTTGGCAGCTAATGCCCAAATGTGTAAGCTGTAATTATTTTCATGTTTTTCTTTTTTGCAAATATGTATCATTAGTATTGCATTAAATAATAACCATGAAGTGATATTTCTTATAATTTTGAGGCATATAATATTCCTTTTGTTTCCATTCCAAGGAGTACCACTGAGCTAGCCTTCTATTTAACTATAACTCCCTGATTTCTTCTGACTTTGTTTATAGCAAGAATTTTAAGATTGACACAATACAGCTCCTTCAGTAATATGTTAACTTGGTCATTAAACAAGAGTCTCACATTTAGAGTACAATCACATTAATTTTTATTGATTATCTAACAACTGTGTGATGCTAAGCATCCTCTCTCCCTTTTCCTCTACTATGCCAACATCATGACAAAATTAGAGACAGAATAAAACAAGACTTAGAACCATATTTTTTTTTGTTGTTCTTGAATAAAATCTCATGGCAAAGGGTTAACTGACCACAAATTTCCCTGTAATGTATAGTTCATAATAAACTTCAATGAGAAGAACTAATACCAGACCAATACTCAAGGAAGAATCTTTTTTTCTTTCATATGCACTGTGATGGATGTTGGGAATTTGTTGGACTCTTGAGGAGAATGAGTAAAGAAGAAAGAAGAGAAGGCAATTGACTTATCAAAGTGTCATGAAACCAGAGCAATAGCTGGTGCCATTTGTATTGACCATTCCCTTCTTTAAGAACATGAGAGATGACTTCTATTTAAATGGACAAACTGGGAGATTTTTGTGTTAGTTTTTCTGTGAATATTTTTGCATGAATTGTGTGCTTTATTTTGAACTCTCTCTCTCTCAAACAAGAGCATTCTCAGAAAGGAAAAATGGAAGAATCTTATCATATCCCAACCATACTTATCTTGTAAATTTTTTTAAATTAATTCTGCTAAAGAATATACTTGCTGAATTTTTTTGTGACATAAGGTACAATGAGAGCCATTAAGGAGAAGGGAACCTATAGTAGCACAGATCTGGAAGGCTACCCTTCAGCCCATTGTTAGACAATTCTCTAACTGAGGTATAAGCACAAATCATTTGATAACTACCCTTTTAAGAGTAAAATCAACATGAAGTCAAATCTGCCTCATAGATATGAGACCAGGTTACATTTGCTTTTGTAGTAATGAGACAAAAGTATTAAAGTGGGACCTAAAGACAACATGATGCAAGGATATTCTTATTTTCTTGCAGCATTTTGCTCATTCACCCAACTCTGTTCACTCTGTTTCCTTTTCCCAGGAAATGTCAACTCTGCTGAGGATGAATGAGTTTCAAGTATTGGGCATGAAAGTGTTTTTCAGTTATATCATATCCCCCTTACAGGTGTCCAAATAAAGGCTCTGATTGCCTCCAATGGACTCATGGACAAGTGTAATGGGTATAGCATTTGGATATATACTATTGGACACAAAAGAAGTAGTCACAGAATCATGAATACACTTAGTCATGGATTAAAGGAGCCAACATAAATCCAATTTCTTAAGAAAAACAAGAGAAATGGGAAGGGTTTTTTGTTTGTTTTTCTTTTTAGTAATAAAACAATTCAATCATGAGGGTCTAAATATTGAAGATAGACTTAGACTTAATGAATGTTCAGTCTGAAGTGACAGGTTAGGAATGACACAAGTAGAATTCAAAATTAGAGACAAGTTATAGATAAACTTGACAGTGTGAAGCCATGGACCTTGCTGAGTTAATGAATGTACACCACTTCACCTTTGAGTTATACTACAACACTTTTGACATGCTTCCCCATTCTCCTTTGATTACCTAGGCTAGAGCTGCTCCTGCAGATGACAGTGGAAAAAATTGTACATGAGAATACTGGCTTTAAAGATGTTTCAATAGATCATTTCTCAGGTCATGGAGATTTGAACTAGTTCAGTCAGTTGTCCACTATGTGCCAGACACTTTGCTGTGCACTGGGGATAAAAAAAAGGAGACAAAGAAGTCTCTGCTTTCAAAGAGCTCATAACTGAATGAGAAAGACAATATTATGTATATATATATATATATATATATATGTATAAATAAATATATACAGAATAAATCAGAAATATTTAAAGGAGAGAAGGTAATAGAATTAACAGGGTTTGGAAAAGACTTCATAATGGGAGATAGGAATTTAGTTTATAGCATAAAGATGCCAGTAGCAGAAATAGAAACATCCCATAATGAAATTCAAATTCATTTCTTTATTCCAATGGAGAGAATCAGAACAATTAGTCATCTGTATACCAGCCCTTTCCATAGCTGAAAAAATTGCTAAATTTTAGAAGTTATGGAAGCCATAGGTCTTAGAGTTAAAAGGAACCATATGTAACTACTAATCTAATGTTATCATTGGCTGAACTTTTCATCTTAAAACTTTAGTAAAATGGAAAGGCAAGTGAATAACTACTATGTAACAGAAACTTGCTAAGAATTTACAAATATCTTCTCATTTGATCCTTACAATAGTCTTGTGAGGTAAGTAGTACCAGTTACTAATTTCATTTTATAATTGAGTAAAACAAGGTAAACTATAAATTCCATATCCAGTACCACAAGCTTAATCATTTCCTGAAGTCACATTTGAACACATGCTCACCTGACTCCAGATTAAATGTTCTATCAATTGCACCCTCTAGAACTATATGCTTTCCTGAGAAAGAAAATTAATTGGGCAACATAATATTGGAATTATTCAGTGACTGATTCCATGCCTCTAGGAAATCAATCATATGATCTTCTGATACATTTTGATCAAATTCTAATGGACCAATGCAATTCAGAAAACACATTACTTACCAGGCAAAACGTTTGCTATGTTTTCCTCAGCGTATCTTAGAGTAGATTGACTGATTCATAAAGAATTCTGATCAAATCTCATCTCTTACATTTGTCAACTGTGTGACCATAGACTAACTGTGCCTTAGTTTTCTGCTTTCTCAAATAAAGATAGCAAAACCTAGAATACTTCTCAGGGTTATATGGGGATCAAACGAGATAATATATTTGTAAACAATTTTGCAAACTTTTAAACTACTATGAAAATGTCAGTTATCATTCTTGTTTATCGTGACAACTTTCCCCCTTTGGAATGATTTGTTGGAGTCCCAGGGTCCTGCAGAGCATATTTTTTAAAATGTTAATGTAGCCGTAGTTTCCTATTTTGCAGATGGCTAAGTGAATTTCCCCCTAACTTTTGCATATTTAATCTGATTGTGACTTTTTAAACTTTTCCTTTTGAAAAAAAAATGATCAAGTTCTGACCTGCCCATGACACTCTGTTATTATTATTATTATATAGTGATTCAATAAAATTGCATTTTCTCTCCTCTGTAAGTCATATGTTGCATTTGCCAATCCTATGAAAACTCATATGTCATTACTCAGACCCTATCCAAAGCATTCACTGTAAGTGTGTATATTTGTGTGAATGGCAGAAAGCAACAATTAATATTCTGAGGCTTAAAGATATCAAGGCTCAAAATATTATAATATACTTCCATGACATTCGTGATCCCTCTGAAGAGATTGACTCAATAATACACATGGGGAAACAATCAATGAATAAACATTTATTAAGTACAAAGCATCATGCTGTCACTGAGATAGATATGAAAAGAGGCAAAAGACAATTTCTTTCTTCAAAGAGATATAATAGGGAAGTAAACATATATTTATATATATAATATAAACAAGTTATGTATAGAATAAATACAAAATGATTAACACAGAGAAAACACTAGAATGAATACAGGATGGAAAAGACTTTCTGTCAAAGATGAAGGTTTTGTTGTAACTTAGAGCAAGTCAGGGGATCTCATAGGCAGAAATAAGGAGGGGGAATATTTTTGGCATGGCGAACAGCCAGAAAAAAATGCTTGGAGCCAAGAGATGAGATGTCTTATTTGTGGAAGAGATAGTAGGCCAATGTATTGGATTCAAGAGTCCATATTGGGGGAATGGAAGGAAAGAATCATGGAAAGATTAAAGTGACCCTGATCATATAATAATGGTTTTTTTTTTTTGTCCTTCATTTTGGAAGAAGACCATGACATCAGTGAGGTGATGCCATGACAAGCATGCGAATTGGATTTGAGTGACAGTGACTTCCTAATATATCCTCCAGCATAATGGTAGCTCATCTCTATAGAGTTTATGGTAGTCTATGGACAAGGTTCTAACAGAATAAGAATGCCTGGTTGAATTTTAGGCTGCCCCATCAGAAGGAATGCAATGTTCTTGAGATGATAGTTCTTTAATATCATCCGTCTTATTTTCTTCTCCAGAGCCATCTGAGTCCAGTGGTCAGATATAGAACAGGACAACTGGAGATGGTCCTGGACGCAGGGCAGTCTGGGTTAAGGACTCATTACTCCAAGACCAATGTTCTATCTACTACACCACCTAGTTGTAGGGACCTTGATTATGAAGAACTTTGACTGTCAAGTAGATAATTTAATAGTTGATTCTGGGGGGTGATAGGGACCACTTGAGTTTATTGAGTGTGAGAGGGCAGGTAATATGGTCACAAATGCTCTTTGGGAAAATCTCTTTATTGACTGAAAGGGAAGATGGAATGGAATCAGGAGAGACTGGAGGCAGCCAGACAGCAAGCTGTGGAAATATTTCAGACAAGAGATGATGAGGACCCATACCAGAAAACTGACAGTTTCAGACAAGAGAAGAAGACCTTTTGAGAGAAGTTGCAAAGTTGCAAAGGTGGAATGGATAAGTCTTATCAACAGATTAGATATGAGGACAAAGGATTTATATTGTACAGTATTTCAACAAGTATTTATCAGTGTTCCAAAAAAGTGCCCATCATTGTGCTAAGTTCCAAGGATACAATTCGAGAGGAAAATGTGTCGTCCAAAATGGTCACATGCAGCTGGAAGGGTAATCTTTTGAGATAATTCTTTAGTACCTATTAGACATTGACTTGTGCTTAGAATTTAATAAAAAGAAGAGAGAGGGTGGGATAGCCCAAATAATTTCATAGGGAAAAATACCCTCTTATAGCATTTTCCAGGTTCTTTCCTACAAAAACACATCTCTGAAATAATTCTATTACTTCTGCATGCCGGCTTGATTCAGTAAACATAGATTCAGCCTCAGAGTCAGGAAAAACTGGCTTCAAGTCCAGTCTGAGCCACACATTGGCCATGTGAGCCTGAGAAAAGTCCATAGCCTCAGTGCCCTAGGTCTTGTTCCAAGATATTAAGGTTTAGACAAGATGTTGACCTGCATTGAAAGAGGGAGCTTTGTCATCTGAGAGTTTTCTATGCCAATTAAATCTCCCCAATTTAACTCTTTAATAGGGATACTGCTACCAATAATATCAGACCAATATAATATTCCTTTCAATCTCCATATAATTAAATTTTTAAGCATCACAGAGGAAAATGGAAGGTACATGACAGGTATAAGTAAACCACAGTTCTAACCAAGGTTGATTTTCATATAAAATATCATAAAAATATGATACAGAAAAGGCATAATAGGAACAAAAAGGTAGAATGATCATGTGGGGAGAATGAAAGAGAGCAGATGGACTATGTGAAGACTGTATTGGTGCTCCCAGAATACTTATCACTCCCAAAGGAAGTCATCCAGCATGCTGGTAGATCATCTCTGTAGAGTTGGGTAGTCCATGGACAAGATTCTCACAGATAAGAAAACCTGGTTGTTTGAGTCTGCCCCATCATAGGGAGTACTAATATTCATGAGATGATAGGGACCTTTAAAATTCTACAGGATATGAATTTTGGAGATCCAGACTTCTGAGAGTAAAAGAATCATGGGGCAGCTAGGTGGTATAGTGGATTAAAGCACCGGCCCTGGAGTCAAGAATACCTGGGTTAAAATCTGGTCTCAGATACTTAATAATTACCTAGCTGTGTGGCCTTGGGCAAGCCAATTAAACCCATTTGCCTTGCAAAAACCTAAAAAAAAGAATCATGAATTTATTTATCTATTTTTTCTACATAAAGATATCTCCCTTGCCCTTTCCCTTCACCCTTTCAAAAACTTCTAATGTGTTTGTTTGTTGTAACATTGCTTACTCATGTTGTAGATCTTTGATGATTGATGCCTTGCCATATTGCCTGCTATTAAAGTTGTAGTCACAGTTTAATTGCCAGGAATACATTTAATATGCTTAGAATTTAAGAGTTTACAATTCTAATTTTGGGATTTAACTTCTTGTGAGACAGTAACAACATTTTTAATGTTATCCATCTTGATGTGAGCTTTGAATGTCATAACTAGTGAGCCTTACCCCTTCCTTGCTCCCTCCCCTTAAGTGACTCCTAAAACCATATTTTTATCTAGAAGATTCTGGTGATTCTTTGGAAGAAGAATGTGATTCTCTTTTTTAATCATCTTATGCTCATTGAAATTTCTCTATCAGTCTTTTGGGGTAGTTGGTAATATTTCGCTGTGAATGTTTATTTTTCTACAGCATCCTTCCACTGACTCATTTTCTCAAATTTAATAAAGCCACACCAGTGCCTTCCTTGAAGGGTGAGAACTTTGTCTATTGTTCTGTCTCCTTGGGCAGGCATGAATATACTTACTTGTCATGGGCTCTCAAGATGGAAAACTCTTTCCAGGAAATAAGGATGAGTTGTTCCCTAGAAGGCTTAAAATGGATCATATGCATGCACACACAATTACTATTTCCTCATACTTTGACCTGGGCTGCTTAATTCAATCTGACTCAATTCTGTAAAACATTTATTAAGCAACTATTAAATACAAGCCAGAGAAGAAGTTTGACAGTGGTGCACAGCAAATTTGCTTAGAATGTTAGGAAAATTGGATTTAAATGTCTCCAATGATGACCATTGACTATATGACCCTAGCCATGTCACATAAGTTCTCATGGAGCTTTCCAAGTTTCCAAGGCAAATTTCTAAGATTTTAAATTTCAGAAGAGAACCCAATACACATGCGTTGAGTGAAGTCTTCATCCTGGAATCCCCTGTGGTAACAAAATTGCAGGTCCAATCATTAACCTCATCACTTTACTAAATTCCATTCATATCTTTATGTAATAAGCTCTGGGGCTAAAAATGACAAAAATGCCCCATTTGCTGGTTGTCGTTCAATTGTTCAGTTGTATTAGACTCTTTGAGAGCTTGTAGGCCATACCACACCATGTCCTTCTGTTCTCTATAACACTGTCCATGGAATTTTCTAAGCAACGGTACTAGAGATTTCCCATTTCTCCACTATGACCTGTGTGTCTGGGGTTATCCTGAATGGCATAGTTCATAGTTTCTTTCTACTTGAATCCCTCTGTCAGACAGTGATTTAGGTTACTGGAGTGTCCCAATGACTAAGGAAATGCTATTCTGTCAGGAGAAATAACATCCATAATACAAATTATGTGCAAAGAAAATATAATGTGATTTGATGCAGGAGGTAATTAATAAGAACTAAGAAGATGAGAAAAGATGGGTTTCACCAGATTACCATTTATAAAAATATTTTTATTATAAACTTAATAAATATCAATAAACAAATATGTAAGAAAAACAAAATATTGTATATGAAATTGTGACTTTTGTTTTATATGATTTACCTTTCCTTCTATGCATATCTCACTTTAAAAATTAATTCAAATAAGGTTGTACCAACATCTCCCCACTTGTTTGTGTCCCCTTGTGAAATGTTTTGGTTTATTTTCTGTTATTTTTTTATAAAGATTTCTTGACACATTCCTTTCTTCAATTTTTTCATATTTTTTATCTGTTACTATTTTCTAACAATTCCTGCCCTGATTCTTCCTCCTCCTCCTCCCTCAATAAGCAAAAGGCCTTCTATCAGTCTCGTGAAGAAATTTACAAAATTTGTGTTTGTCTGAGAATGCCTTATTTTGTCATATTTCTCTTTTATAAGATAAGAAGGATGATTCATTCATGACTCACTCTGGAGCTGTGGTAAGACACTTTCTTGCTCCTACTTTTTAAGTTGGTCATAGTTATTTTATTTTACAGTATTATAATTACTGTATAAAGTATTTTCCAAGATGTACTCGATTCACTCTGCATCAACTCAAGCAAATCATCTAAGGTTCCTTTGAAACTATTCTCTTCCTCATTTTTTATGGCAATAAGGGTATACCATCACACCCGTGTGTCATAATTTGTTCAGTCACTCTGATGATGTTTGGCTTTCGTTCTTGAGGAAAATCATGACATCAGGGAGGTGATGCCATTTCATGCGTGTTAATGGGATTTGAGTGACTAAGTGCTAAGGCACCAGTCTCATTTTTTCCTCCAGAATCATCTGGGTCCAGTAGCCAAATATGGATCAGAGATGGCCCTGGATGGCCCTGGAGGTGAGGAAATGAAAGTCGAGTGTCTTGTCCAAAGTCACAAAACTTGTTAGTATCTGAGGCCAGATTTGAACTCAGGTATTTCTGACTCTAGAGCTGCTGCTCTATCCATTGCATCAGCTAGGTGCCACTTCAACCATTCTAAGTAATGGGCATCTCTTTTGTTTCTGGTTCTTTGTTAAAAAGAAAAGTTCAACCATAAATATTTTAATTCATATTCTCTCCTTCGTTTGGAAAAATCTATTTGAAATATAAAACACATAGTAGCATTATGTCAAATTAGACATGTGTGTTGAAGAGGCAGAGCTGAGCCTCACCTCTGATTTTGAAGGATTAAAGGCAGACAACAGGCATCACCCAATTTTTTTCAATCAGAAGTAAAATAAAGAGGGGAAGCTTGGTGGCAAAGTGCAAAGAGCACAGAGATAGGTAAGGAGGACCTGGGTTCAAATTTGTCCTCAGACAGATTATAATTACCTAGCTGTGTGACCTTGGGCAAATCACTTAACCCCATTGCCTTGCCAAACAAACAAAACAATGAACAAACAAACAAACAAGCAAATGAACAAACAAACAAACAAACAAACAGAGGTAAAGTTAAACTCTTTCTTACTTGTTGCTCCCTCACTGCAGGTCCCTGGCTTTCAAATGTTTAAATCATTTGGTGACGTTGGGGAATAAAATTCCATTTTCTTTTCACAGAATGATTGGACAACTTCACCATTTCATCAATAATATATTAATGTGCCCATCCTCATTTACACTCTCTCTCAATTGTATTTCTTATTTCTTTCATGTTGCCACTAATGGGTGGAAATTCAATCTTAATTCTTGAATCTTTCATCATTATTTATTATTGTAATTTTTGTTAAATTGACATCATCCCAATGATGAGCAGTTGATATTTCCCTGATAGGAGGGTCTGACTGGCACATAGCAAATACTTATATTTGTTGATTTCATTGTCTTTAATTCTGTGAAGAGTCCTTTGTCTGCTTATTTTAGTCATAATTATATAACTTCTATGTGAGTTTTAGTAGCGAAATTCCCAGATATTTTATTCATTCTATAGTTATTCTAAAATGAAATTTATTTTTATTTTCTTGCTGGATATTTTTGACAAAATCTAATCAGTTTGTTGCTGAATTATATAATCCCAAATGAAGTTATTAACTTGTTTTTAGTTTTAGTTGACTCTCAAAGGTTCTTTTAGTAAACTATCATGTCATCTGGAAAAGAAATAATTGTGTTTTCTCTTTATGGTCATTTCTACAATGTTCCCTTGTGGTAATGCTACAGCTTTTCCACAACTTTATTAGGCCAACTCTCATTTCTCCATTACAGATAATGCTGATTTTTTTTAATCTAGATTTATCTAGATTTAAATATATATATATATATATATACATATATGTATATGTTTATATAGTTTCTTTATCTATAAGTTACAGAATTAAGAGTACATTTTCTTATATTTGACATATTTCATATATATATATATTTTTCAGCATGAAGGGATGTTGATTTTGTCTAAGCTCTGAATTTTTGATAGAAACTTTTGTTCTTTTTTGTTTTGCTTATTGATATGATCTATTATATTGTTTTCTTACTATTGAACCAACTCAGAATTCTTTATATAAATAGAACCCAAAGTACATAATCAGTCTAATTTGCTAATGTAACATCTTTCTCAGATTTTCTTAAACATTTTTGCATCTAAAGTCATTAGAAATATTAGTCTTTAATTTTCTTTCTTTGCTTTAATTTTTCCTGATTTTGAAAGATGTCAGGACCATATTTGTCTCCTATGAGGTTTTTGGTGGGGAAACTGTGGTTCACTATTATAATAAACTAATTTTGTAAAAGCAGAATTAATTGCTTTTGGAAATTTTATTGAATTTATTTGTAAATCTATCTGAGCCCAGATAACCCTTCCCTCAACCCACTTCAGGAGTTCTTGTCTGGTTTGTTCATATTTTCCCCTGAGATTGTGTTCTCTGAATGCCCAATTTTTATTCTATTAATCTGAGTATTTCATATTTTGTACACATTCATTTAAAAATTATCATAGGTATGTAATGGCGCAAATCACCACTAATATGTTTCATTGCATATTATTAATTTGTTGTAGCTTCTTTAAAAAAGTTTTTACAATATTGGCAATTTTTTCTATTGTTTTATCCAATTAACTAATGATTAATTTAATTCATTAACTTGCAATCAATTCAATGTTCTGCTTCCCTTTGTGTTTTGTTCATCTTTTTTATATTCAGAATATAAAATTTTGTGTTTGGTTGGGAATTTTGGATTTGTTGCTTTTCTTATTTTTTTTTTGCCTTTTTACCTGATTCATTGTTTTGATTGTTTTGCTGTTCTTTTATTGTATTTTTGAAAGTGTTAAAGAGATATTTTCTGCTAGTGACTGATTTATATGCTAATGAAAAATATGGTTGTTTTTTCAAATTGTGATTTTCTTAAATGGTGTCATTTCTATGACAGTTTGAACTATTGATTCTTTTGATTAAATTATTTAGTTTCCATTCATGTTGGAGTTCTTATACAATTCTTGTTATTATTATTTCATTTGAATTTTGATCATTAAAGTTTATACTTAATGTTTCTGTTTTTCTGCATTGAATTGTGAGTTTTAAACTCTAGTACAGGTTCAATTTTTGTATAGATTTCTCATAAAGCTGAAAATACACATGCATATCTTTTGATTTCCCTTCAGAAATTACCTGGGTTCTATTAATTCCATTCAGGTTTTAATTTCTTTTTAATATAGTTTTGGTTAGATTTTTCTAGTTTTTCTAGAAGCATATTGAGGCACACAACTAAAATGGTTTTACTGTCTATTTCTTTGAATACTTTAACTGAATTTCCCTTCAAATATGTAGACACTTTGATGATATGCAATTAAATGAATGTATAGTAAATATGAAGTATTATACAGAAGTATTGATATGATTTTCTCATCTATAGTGCCTTAAGTACCATTAATAATTATAATAATAATAAAAATTATTCTCCAAATCCTCACTTTGACATTATATGAATTTTTTTGAGTTTATTTTTTCTGAACATCCTGTGGTTAGATTCTGATTTCTACTCTGTTCTGTTGCCATTCCCCATTTTTATGGGTAAATTCCTATTATTCAGTTATGATTATTAATTATGTATTTTCACTATCAGAATTTTATCCTTTCCTTCCACTTCCCTTTTTACAAAGAAGGGGATAAAAAAGAGGCATAACAGAATAACCACTAGGAAACCATAACTGATCTGCCCCTAGTCATTGCCATGTTGGCTTCTTCCATACCCAGACTCTTTAAACTTGCTCTTAAATTTTCTTTAATGCTTTTAATCATCATTTATAATTAATCTCCATTTGAAACTGAGATCTCTTTTGTCAAATTGCTCGCCCAACTCTGCTTTCCCCCTTATAGGCGATTACTTTCTTTGTCTCTTTGTGTCTGTATATTCAATTCTCCTTTATCAAATTCAAATCATGACATGACCACTCCTTTTACCCTTTGCTCCAATGTTTGCATGATTTTCTTCATGCGCATTTCATTTATGAAAACTAGGAGATTCTTCTCCAGGAATCCCGTCCTTTACTTTTCCCCCCTTTACAAAAAATCAATAAAATGAAAGCACACAGGCATATGTTTATCTTATTTAACTCCTTCTATGACTCTTGAAGACATTAGGATTCTAAAGGGATGGCTTTCATATCCTCCATTAGAACACAATCATTGTTTCGTTTCTGCTTTCTGTGTAACTTTATCTTAACTTTCTAAGCTCATTTGACAACTTTGCTCATATTTTCTAGTTTCTACTCTTAGAATATGAACTCTGAGAACGACTATCTTTCTTGATCCTCGGTATTTAGTACAGTGATTTGCACATGGAAAGGAATTTATTAAATGCTTTTTTCCCTTCCATACATTCATTTATTTAACTGATTCATTTCTCAACACATTTAGACTGAACCTATATTTGATTGGTATAAATAAGTCATGAAACCTCTTCCAGAATGCTTTGCAATTATATTCTCAGTGATTTTCCTTGAAAGTTTATGAAATTTGTTAATGAGTAATATAATTAGAGTCTATCAGGAGGGGAGACTTGAACTCAGAATTTCATGATTATATTATTATCTTTCAATTTACCATTACATATCACTTTCTTAAGAAATGCACATGGTGGTTGGGGCGGTGGCTAGGTGGTGTAGTGGATAAAGCACTGGCCTTGGAGTCAGGAGTACCTGGGTTCAAATCCATCTCAGACACTTAATAATTGCCTAGCTGTGTGGCCTTGGGCAAGCCACTTAACCCCATTTGTCTTGAGAAAACCTAAAAAAAGAAAAGAAAAGAAAGAAATGCACATGGGGAAAATTGGTAGCGTTTGGCAAGAAATTGATTTATACCCAATAGGTGAATTCCAGTGGGATTCTAGACCTGAACATAAAAAAAAGAAGCTATATAAGGTGGAGCTTAGATTACTTGAATACATTAAAATATTTTTCTTACATGACAAAAATCCTGATAAAAATAAAAATGGCAGATTAGAGAAGTTATATGCATCAAATAGTGCAATTTTAAAAGAATATCTAATAGAATTTTCAGTAGCTTTCATTAGAAATTTCTGTGTATTGGGGGCAGCTGGGTGATTCAGTGAACAGATCACTGGCTCTGGAGTCAGGAGGACCTGAGTTCAAATGTGACCTCAGACACTTCATACTTAATTAGCTGTGTAACTTTGGGTAAGTCACTTAACCTCATTGCTTTGCCAAAAGAAAGAAAAAAAGAAAAAAAGAAAAGAAATTGCTACGTATTTACTCTGTATAAATGCAGATAAAATAGTTTTATGTTTAGTTACTCAAATATGTACATGTTGTATCCCTCAAAATCTAAATTCCTTTTTA